>NC_135187.1:282500-330000 GCF_041146795.1 Maylandia zebra | reverse complement strand
AAGGGCCGTTTGATGGATAAATGTGAGCTTAGGTCCAAACGGCAGGCTGATAAACTCTGAACCTCTGGTTTTCACATTTCTCCCGCCTTCTTCACTTTGGCCTTGCAGCTGTTGATCTTTGGATTCATGATGTTTTTCAGACGGGATCAGGAACAAGATCCCAGCACTGTTTCATCCTGAGCTTGTTTTCTTTCTTCTGCAGCATCTCTGTGTTGCTGGATTTGAAGTGCAGCCACAGTAAACTTCTTTACACTCTTTCATTCTCTCCTCCAGCTCGCTCTCTTTTTAAAGCGTACACTCTCAGTGTGATCCTCTCCTCCAGCCTCCTCTGTCCGTCCGGCTGACAGCTGGAGTCAGACAGGACCAGAATCAAAGGCTGAAACAGCATGAATAAGAAATGAAAGGAAAGGCCAGGAGAGGAGGAGGTGATGAAACGACACACGGTCAGTGTGAGAAAACACGGAGGGAGGTGGCAGGAAGTGAGAGGAGAGGATGAGGAGGAAGATCGTGACGAAGGGTTTTTGAATTTGGCTACAGATGAGAAGCTGAGCCTGAAACAGACTGAGGCTTCATCGCGCTGACGGCTGTAAAATCAAAGATGTTTCATTTAAAAATGAAAGAAAAACAGTTTAAAACATGACAGCGCCCCCTGCAGGTGCATACAGATCGGTGACCCGAGCAGCGGCGTGCACTCGGAGCAGAGCTGGGGGGGGGGGCACCGACGGGTCGGTTAAAGTGAGACTGAAGGAAGAGACCGGGTGTGTACATGTACACGTGCATGTGAAGGTTATAATAGTCCTCCTTCCTTTTACTTCCTGTTTTATTTTGAAGGTCGTGTCCCTGTGTTTTCTCCATTCAGTTCAAGTCCGACCTGTCTCTCGTACCTTTCTCCCCATGAATCCCAAATAAACCTCTGGACCGACGCCTGCTTCCTGAACCTGCTTCCTGAAAATCCCAAACCTTCCCGAGGTTTGGGATTTTCACACTTTTAAACTTCCAACGAGCCGTCCTCTATCTATGAAAACACCCCCACCCCTTATTTGTTTGTTTATGTATCTGTGACCTAAAAGTGGACTCACAGAAATCTGAATTGTTGACCTCTCTGCAGGTCTTTGATCTGTCCGATGGGGTGCACTAAAGAACCTCCACACATCCACTGTGAGGTCAAACTGAGACAGTTTCACACTCAGCTCCAGTGTGAGGTACATCCACCCACCTGCAGCAGGCTGTGGTGGCAGCAGAGAAGCTCCCGTTTCCCTCCACCTGTAGACTCCACCTGCACCTCCTCCACTGAGGAGCTTTGAGATGCATTTGCTATGAGTGCAGACTGAGCCTTCAGTCCTGTGTGACTCTCTGACCTCCTCTGACCTCAGAGTCTCTTTGAACTCCAGAGTTCTCCAGGTGAGGGCGAGGATCTGCCGATGGGGCCGTCGTCCCTGTAGTCCTCACTTTTCCTTTACTGGACGAATCTCCCAGATTCCGAGTGCGGCTCGGATTCCTGCAGAAAGCAACAGCTGCACAGTTAAAACAGTGAGATGCCATAAAAAGCCTGGAAGGACTCCACACTGTTCATGAACCGACCGCAGCAATAAAACTTCCTGCTCTGAAGGTCTAGAAGGTCTCCAGCTCCATAGAATAGAATAGAATAGAATAGAATAGAATCACTCGGATTGGTGGGTGGGGAGGTGATGGTGTTTGTTGACCGAATGGCCAGAGGACGAAGCAAACGTCCTGTTCGCGCTTTCACTCAAAGGTCCTCGCTGCGTTCGTCTGTAAACCATCCAGGTTCGGTCAGAGATCTCAGACTTATGGACACTCCTGATGTTCCTGTAACAGAACAGCACTGGGTTCAGATCTTGATGTTGGCTGTTTGTCTGAATCCCACCCCCCCTCCCTCTGTTACTGCCCATGTGACCTTCGACCCCACATTCACACACTGACGCTCAGCTTGGGGTTCAGTACCTTGCCCCAAGGGTAAGTTGGCCTGAAGATGTGAGCAGTCAGGCATCAAACTACCAACCTCCCAGTCAGTAGGTGACCTGCTCTGCCTGCAGTAACAATAGGTGTTTGCTGTTCCAGAGTCTGTGCAGAGATGTGAGCTGCAGGAGAAACTCCAGCAGCTTAAATCTGTGCATTTCCATTTTGACAGTTTGAGTTAAAACCTGCGCTGGCCTCTGACAGAGGAGCTCTTCATAATCAGACAGTAATCATAATCTGAAAGACAAAGCAGCCGCGTGAAGTTTGAAATGACTTTCACCTGCTGATATCAAAGCCCAGGCTGATTAAAGTCAAACGCAGCCTCCTGGACCTCAGACGGCCGTCGTTCGCTCTGTCGGCCGTTCGTCTGTGTGTTCACCGTGCTGCTGCTCAGACAAGTAAATTAGATTCACCTCCTCTTTGTCCTCCTCCTTTATCTCTCGCTCTGTTTGCACTCAGCTGATTGGCTCGGCTGCTCTCTGATGGAAACTTCACTCAAACGAGTGAGACGTTGAGGCAAGCGGGTCAAAGCGCGAGCAGCAAATTCAAACAAATGTTTTACGTCACGTTAAAGTCACGCTGAAGGAGTTCAGGTTTCACCTGCTGGTCAGATCAAGAAAAACAGATCCTGGATCAGCAGAGTTCATGAGGATGTCAGTAACCGCTGTGACTCAGGAAACAGATTCTTAATGTTATAATCTTATAATGTCAAAACCAAACTCTGGCTTTACAGCGCCACCTTCAGGCGTCATGGGAGACGTCTGCTCATACACCTGTGACTGTGTTTTATTATCGCCTCACAGTCTCTGGTTCACAGGATCATCCTGCTGGTCCGAGTCAGAGTGACTATGTGAGTAGTATTTATTTAACAAACTGCAGAGGCTGGTGCTGACTGCTGCTACTGCCCCCTCACTGCTGTGAGTCCTGTTTGTGAAGGGCAGCCAATCAGAAGTAAGCTTCTTTCGAGGGGGAGGGGCTAATACAGCCTCTTTCACCCAATGATAAAGAGCTACTTTAGGAAAGTCCAAGAAAACTGAGCAGCTATAAATCAAACTCAGTGTAAGTGCGGAGGACAGTGAGCATAAAAGTGGTGATGGAGGAGCGGCGCCCTGCAGCCGTCACCTGCTCGTCTGCAGCTGCACGAGCAGGTGAGCAGCGCCCTGCAGCCGTCACCTGCAGCTGCACGAGCAGCTGGGAAAAGCCGAAGCTGCTCGTGAGCAGAAAGCATCTGACAGAAACACAATGCTGTTTTCAGCAGCGCCGTCAGCACCTGCACCTCTGAAGATTTATCTCCAGGACGCCGGCGCCGTGACAGATCTGCGTTATTATCCCATCGACGCTCAATCGGGAGGCAGCTGAGATACGCAGGGAATTCGAGGCCTCGTGTTCGCATGGCCCAGTTTATTTTCAGGCTTCCTGCTAAGCGGTTTTGAAGGAGGAGGAGGCTTTCTGCTGCCATTCACAGCAGCTGTTTGAAGTGAAGTTGTTTTTTCTTTTTCGGGGGGATTTTGGAGGCTTTTGTCGGGCAAGCAGAGCGATGGAGTCGTGGCCCGTCGGTGGATTACTCGCTGGCTTCTTAATCGTCAGTAATCCCTCCATTCTTCTCCACGTTTTGCTATTTCTGTGTGAAAACTGGAGTTACTAAAGCCAACTTCAGGGTTTTCAAATATCTGTGACTTGAGTTCGTGGGTTAGAGGAGAGATTCAGCGAGAACAGCAAACCCAGCTCACTTTTCCGGGTTTCCTTCAGCCCAACAGGACCAGCCGAGTTAAAAGACCAAATTAGGGCGCTTCGTGTCAAAAGTCTGTTTGGATGGCCGGTGTGGATGCTCCGCCTCTGCATCTAAAATCAGGACAATCGGCCTCTCTCTGCTCACGACTCTGCAGTGTCTCTGCAAACTTATACAGTCCATGAAGTGATGAGCTGGTGCTGCAACCATGAGCGGGATGAAGAGTCACCCAGAGACCAAAAACAGCCGGTCATCTACTTTCACATTTACGCTAGCACTTTGTATTACAGCTCGGTAATGACGTGGTAATAAAGCGGTAATAGAAGGGTAACAAGGGGAAACAAGAGTGTAACAATGTGGTCATTTACCAAAGTAATAACCATGTAACATCCAAGTAATATCATGGTAGCAACAGTGGTTACAGTTGAGTAATATTACCCTGAAACTTGTGTAACAGGACAATAACAAACTGGAGGAAATAATCGAAGTTCTGAAAGAAAACAGTGTTAAAGTGTGATGTAATGAGCAGATCAACACTTTCACAGATACAGACTGCCCTATTGAAAACATGCACCATTATATTTTGTGCATAACGTAAAATAATTAATTCATCTTTTTCCTTTTCTGCCCAAAGCAGGATATTATAATATTTAATGTTTATTATCAGAAATAAACCACTATAAAGTTTATGGGGGTAGATAGCTATATTCTGGTTATACCAAACCTCGGGCTCATCCAGGCTGGAGAAACTGATCAGGAGGGCTAGCTCTGTGGTCGGCGTGAAGCTGGACACTCTGCTGACAGTGGCAGAGAAAAGGACATTAAAGAAACTGATGGACATTATGAACAATACTGGGCATCCTCTGCACACGGCCATAAGCAACCAGAAGAGTCTGTTCAGTGACAAGTTGCTTCTCCCCAAGACAAGAACCAACAGACTTAAAAACTCCTTTGTCCCCCACGCCATCAGACTGTTTAACTCCTCTCTGGAGGGGAGAGGGAGGGGAGACAGGGGGACAAAGGAGGGGGACAACTGCGCTGTAGTGCCTCTTCACTGTGCAATGCTTTTGTTAATATCCAACGATGCAATAGACTCACAACACCTGAAATGTGCAATTCCCTTGTACTGTTATTCCTATTTGTTCTATTTATCCCTTTGTATGCTCTGTATTTGTCTGTCTCTGTATTTCAAATTCAAATTTTATTTGTCACGTACACAGTCATACACAGTACGATATGCAGTGAAATGCTTAAACAACTGCTCGTGACCTAAAAAAAGAGGCTATGAATAAGATAGGAAATAAATATGAAAAATTAAAAAGGGTAAATTTAACTAGGAAGGAATAAAATATAAATTAAGGTTAAAAATGAAATAACTGTACAACACAAATTAGAATGAAGGGTAAATTTAACCGGGAAAGAATAAGATAAAATATATAAATTAAAGTTGAAAATAAAATAACTGTACAACAAAATACACAATATAGAACTATATAAGAATGCAGAAGAAGAAGAAAGTGTGTACATTATTGAGCCCCGTGGGGAAATTGCTCTCTGCATTTAACCCACTCAGTGAAGCAGTGGGCAGCCATTGGGCGCCCGGGGAGCAGTGTGTAGGGACGGTACCTTGCTCAGGGGTACCTCAGGGTAGCTGTTAAGGGGAATCGAACCCCCGACCTTCCGATCATGGGGCAACCACTCTACCTACTGAGCTATCCCTGTATGAAGAAATATAAATAAATATATACACAATAACAGCAGCGTGATTTAAGTAATGAAGTGAAACAAAGTCCAGAAAGTCCAGTGTGTGTGTAAGAACCATATGTGTGGGTCAGTACTGTGTGGTGGTGTGATTGAGAGACCGTATCGCCTGCGGGAAGAAGCTCCTCCTCAGTCTCTCTGTGTTGGTCTTCAGGGAGCGGAATCGCTTTCCTGACCTCAACAGAGAGAACAGTCTGTTGTTGGGATGGCTGAGGTCCTTCACCATCTTCCTGGCCTTGGTCCAGCACCGCCTGCTGTAGATTGAGTGCAGGTCAGGGAGCTCGGAGCGGATGGTGCGCTCAGCTGACCGCACAACCCTCTGTAGAGCTCGTCTGTCCTGCATGGTGCTGTTCCCGAACCAGGTTAAGATGTTTCCCGTCAGGATGCTCTCTATGGTGCACGAGTAAAAGTTCCTGAGCACCTTGGAGGGCAGTTGGAAGTCTCTCAAGCGTCTGAGGTGGTAGAGACGCTGTCGGGCCTTTTTCACCACGGTGTTGATGTGACAGGACCATGACAGGTCCTGCGTGATGTGAACTCCGAGGTATTTGAAGCTGTCCACTCTCTCCACTGGGCACTCGTTGATGACGGGGGTCTGGTAGTTCCTCTCCTGCTTAGTGCTGAAGTCCACTATCAGCTCCTTTGTCTTACTGACGTTTAGAAGGAGGTTGTTCCTCTGGCACCAGTTCTCCAGATTCCTAATCTCCTTCAGGTAGGCCGTCTCGTTGTTATCAGAGATCAGGCCCACCACGACGGTGTCGTCAGCAAACTTGATGATGGTGGTGGAGCTGGTAGTGGCCACACAGTCATATGTGTACAGAGAGTACAGCAGGGGGCTCAGAACACACCCCTGGGGGGCTCCAGTGCTGAGAGTGGTGGAGGCTGTCTCTGTATCTGTCTCTGTATTCATATGTGTGTATATATGATATATTTCTGCTCACATTCTGTAACTTCTGTCGGTGCTGTGCTATTGGAAACCGAATTTCCCGGAGGAACCCACCCGAGAGATTAATAAAGTTTTATCTAATCTAATCTAATCTAAGTGCAGGAGAATTGCCAGGATTTATACATCAGGGAAACCAAACAACCTCTGGCTACAACACAGCAGAGCCACCTCGTCAGGCCAGGACTCTGCAGTCTATTTACACCTACAGGCCAGTGGACACTCTTTCAAGGATGAGGATGTAACATCCTGGACAGGGAGGAACGCTGGTTTGAGGGAGGAGTCAAGGAGGCCATTTACGTGAAAAGGGAAAGACCATCTCTGAATGGAGGAGGGGCCTAAGGGTGCATCCTTCACCATCTTACAATGCTGTGATTGCAGCCATTCCCCAACTCTCTGTGACTCATGGTTATTGGTCAATGGTTGTTGATCAGTGGTCATGACAACCATAAACTGACCTCCCAGCCTTTGTTCATTCAGTGCTGCTGGTTTCAGTCATTATGCAAATGTGCTGTTTATAAGGTTGAAGCCTGCAGTCAGCTGACACTGACACTGGATTTACCTACCTGAATGACTGAACATGCATCAAGACAGAGCAAAGTTAGATGATGGTTGTATGATTTAAAATCACTTTGTCCATAAAAATCACGTAAACAGACATGAAGAAGAATGTGTTTGTAAAACTAGCGTTAACGTCTAAGACACTGTTACTACTATCAAAGCTGTCAGATTCTTGGTCACAACATCTGCATCATCACAGAAAAGGTCTTTTACTCCACACCTTTGAAAAGTTTGACCATCAGATCCCAGAAGAATTAGTAATTGAGTTTGCTGCAGCACGATGTAGTTTAAGGTGTGAGAAGCTGCTTCTGCATACATTTGTAAGACTAAAGTTACAAGTGATTTACAATCAGGTCAATCCATAATACAAGAAGGAAAATCCATGAGGTGGTTCACATCATCTAAGCAAGACTCAAACGGAACTGTTAAAGTTCACTTCCTGTCAGTTCACTTCCTGTCAGTTCACTTCCTGTCCGACTTTTTTTTACCTGAGCTGTAAAATCACCCTGACTGACAAAGAGACGAACACATTTGGAGAAACTCCTCGATATGTGGAGATTATAGAAGTAAATCATGCAGACGTCACATGTTAAAGGAAGTGATGGAAGTTCAGCTCATTTGGCTCTAAATGGCTCCTAATTTATTATCATCTGTAGCCTCATGTTGTAGCTTTATTTGGCAAATATGAATGCTTTGTGTGTTGTTATAACATAGTAATAAATGTTTTATGAACATCTGACACAGTCAAAGCGTACAAATAAAAGTTTTATAGAAATCATATTCTTTGATGTCAAACTTAGTGTTCACAGAAACGGTTTTAGAGAACTTACACAGCTTTACTTTTCACAGTGCAGGAACTGAAGCCCGGACTCAGGAAGCACGTTCAACAGTTTATTTACAAAAGTCACACCAAGTGATGCACACATATATACATACATGCATATACACATATATACATACATGCACATACACATATATACATACATGCACATACACATATATACATACATGCACATACACATATATACATACATGCATATACACATATATACATACATGCACATACACATATATACATACATGCACATACACATATATACATACATGCATATACACATATATACATACATGCACATACACATATATACATACTAGAGATGGACCGATCTGATATTACGTATCGGTATCGGTCCGATACTGACCTAAATTACTGGATCAGATATCGGAGAAAAATTAAAAATGTAATCCGATCCATTAAATATCACGAAAGCATCTCACAAAACTTGCAACACGCCGTAACTCACCTCAGAACGTTAGCACGTCGGAGCAGTATGCATCACGTGATAGAGCAGCTGTGGCATGCAGGACCTGTGGTGGTCTGGATAGCATGTGGAGCTTCGCTAGCAACCCGGCATTTCATCTCCGACAAAGTTATCCCGAGAGAAGTAAAGCAAGTGTGTAAGTCCATCTCTGAATGTTTGTAAAGCATTCCTGCGTTAAGCTTAACAAGCGACTGCCTCTCCTGCTGCTACTTCAATCATGAAACTGCTAATGATCAGCTGATCGGCTTTTCTGTCGCGAGTCCGTGTCTCTAGTTTGCTTTTGGCCCACTTTGCACCAGAAAGAGGAAACCAGCGGCTGAACAACAGCAGCACGTTTAAGCTTGATCAGCTGTTGTTAGAATGTATTTAATATTACTTTCTACACCAGGATCTTTTTCTACGTAGCTGACGCTGGTAGCTGTGCAGGGGCGGATCTAGCAAAGTTTAGCCAGGGGGGCCAATAGGGCATTAACAGGGAAAAGGGGGCACAAAGACATACTTTTCTTTCTTATTCTCATTTAAAATGTCTAGCTTTTAATAAATAATTATCTGACACCCAAAGTTTTAATTTGATGCAAAATGAATAGAAGTCCATTACTGCATATAGTAACTATTAAGTCTAATATATATACCCTAGTAAGCTATAGTACTTTTTCCTTTGGGAAGGTACCATCTGTGCAGTCTGCAGTTCTGTTGAAGAAAGATGTTGAATCTATTTAATATTTCTTGAAAAATAATTGATTTCTGTGCATTTTTTTTCACACTGCATCAAATTAAGGTTGATTACGTCGATTAAGCATCATGAGGTGGAGCGTGAGGGGTGGTTCCCTATTTTTTATTTATTTATTTTTGTTGTTGCTGGGAGTTGGAACCCTATTAGTTAGGTTGCTTAATATTTACGCTAAGTACTCTTTAAAATACCAGAATAGGGAGGATGGTGTAGGTTTAAGTTTATTAGATTGATCAGTATTGTTGAACTATGAAATATTTTTTTTTGCATACAGGTATAACAGAATAGCTTTAGTGTTGTTGTTGTTTTAAACTTGAGTATGAACTTATACAAAATGCAGCAAGATATTTAAAAAACAGTTTTGTTGATTAAAAAACACTATATCGGATTCATATCGGTATCGGCAGATATCCAAATTTATGATATCGGTATCGGACATAAAAAAGTGGTATCGTGCCATCTCTAATACATACATGCATATACACATATATACATACATGCATATATACATATATACATACATGCATATATACATATATACATACATGCATATACACATATATACATACATGCATATACACATATATACATACATGCATATATACATATATACATACATGCATATATACATATATACATACATGCATATACACATATATACATACATGCATATACACATATATACATACATGCATATATATTTACAGAATGTGCAGGGGAGACGGGGTCCAGGGATCCCAGGAACAACAGTCCTCTTCAGTCACACACGGCACTCGAAACACTCATGTCAGCAGACTGTGACTTTTCCACAGTGCCTTTGTGCCTCTTCCCACACTTTTCACGATCAGACACAGTAACTCATCAATCATTTGTGTCCGCTGCCCTCCTCAGGTGTGCTGGATTAGATCCAAATGCAGAGTCTTCTTCAAGATTCAAGATTTTTTATTTTGCCATTTGCACACAGGACCAACAGTCCATGCACACTGGAATTCTTGTGCAGAGCTTTCCAAGTCAAATCACACTTTAACAATATAACAATATAAAGACAGAGAAAACAGAAGGGTATAAATAAAGTCCGGAGTGGGGTAATCGTACTGTTTTCTATATACAAGGGAAAACAAAACTGTACAGAGTTTGTAGTTCTCTACCTCTTATTGCACATGTTTCACATTCTTCACTGGGGGTAAAAACGGCTTTTTGTCAGTTCATTAAAAAATATCTCAAAGAGCGATGTTTCAAGGGGGGAAACGGCTGAATGTGGTGAGGGGACCAGCAGCTGCTTTCTTTGCACCTGTGGACTCACAGAGCGAAGGTGTGAGGCTAGAAGCGAGACGGTGACACCGCCAGGGTCAAGGGTTCAAATCCCACCAGGATCACCAACGCTGCACAAATAGGTGGTTACATTCCAGATGGAGGCGATGCTGAGGCTGCGAGTCCCGAAGGAGCGGCCTCAGATTCGTGAGACTAAACCTCGCTTACAGCCCGAGCGTCCAGCGAAATGCAAACCCAGACGAGCCGCAGCTAATTATTACTGTAATGATCAGTTCAGTGATACATGTTTTTCATCATTTCATGTTAGGAGTCATTGCTTCATGGCCTCATGAGCATGTTACTCATGTTATTGCAGTTTACGCAATTCATTTATGGGGTCACATTACGTGTTTCTCAGTCTTCTTGTATGTTTTGGGGGGAGTTTGGAGCTAAAGGAGTGAACATTTTACCCCAACAAAGAGCCATGCAGTAAAGAAGCAGCATTAAAACATGTGACGAGGGCTTTCAACCTGCAAAAAGCCATCTGCCTCTGGGTAACAGCAGAGACTTCTGACAGAGCTTCACCTGCTTCCAGGTGCGTGCAGGCGGTGCGCTCCAACAGCCCAGTTTGCTCATGAAGGTTCCTCACTGGGAGACCTGGAGGCATCAGCGTGGTGGCCATAATAACAGCTGCTTGGTCTGCAGAACGGAGAGGCTGCAGTCACAGAAATCCTAAACAGGAGGGAAAGAGTTAGTTTGGGTCAAAAAGCAAAAATATCAGAAAATCAGATTGATTTTACGCTTTATACGCAATAAGTGGGCTCGCTGTCGTCACTGAGGACAGCTCTGAGCATCCACGCGCTCGTTCTTATTACTCACTTAAATATTCTGCTGTGAGCAGAAATCCTCATACTCTGCACAGGCACAAACTGACTCTGCGCCGCTTCAGCAAACCTGATGCTAAATCTTCCTTCTTGTTGTCAGAGCCTGTTCTCGTTTACACGACCTCCATAAAACAACGAGGTTCAACATGTGGTGAGTTTCAACATAGTGGACATCCGGTGTCACGTCTTTAAGGTGAGATGACTGAAAGGCAGTTTCAATTCTCAGCTCTTCTCTTTTCCTACGTCCTTAGAAACCCCACTTTTCCGCGACCTTGATGACGTTTTTATGGAGGTGAAGGATGCATGGTCCATGTGGAGTGATTTTGGCCGATTGGCTGAGTTGTTGTCAGTGGTTGTATCTTGTGTTTCACTCCTTTGTTTCTGTACAGCAAACTTTCTGTTTTTAAATGTGCTATATAAATCAGTTGGATTTGGATTTAGTTCATGTTGATGGGACCTTTGACAGCTGGTCACGCCGCTGAGTTAGCTTCAGGCTGTTTCCTGTTCTCTCTTCATATCTGTCGGGTATTACAGCTTTACAGCTGTCAGCACATTTAACCTTGTTGGTGATTGGTCAGCTACTGCTGGCCCTGCCAGGTGATAACCAGATGCTGGTGACCTCTGACCCTGACTGCTGATGTATGGGTGAGCGAGCCCAGATAAGGACACGTCAGGTATGTGGCACTGACTTCACTGCAGCAGTGAAGCAGAGCAGACGTGATGCAGATTGATGAAATCACCGCAGGGTCCGAGCAAAGAGAGGATTCTGCTTCATTTGTCTTTACTCGTGATGTGTCAGATCAGCTGTTTTCTGTAAAGATGTTTCTGTTGTAGTCAAAGTGAACGTCTTCTTTGCTCTGTGTTTGTTCTTTCAGTAAAGAAAACGATGGCTTGTTCTCGTGGAGCCTGCTGAGGGCGCCGTGAAGGCGCCGTGAAGGCGCCGTGAAGGCTCCGCTCGCTCTTAATTGTTCAGAAAAACAAAAAGAACTTTTCTGAAGCCTGAGTTTACATTTCAGTTTGATTTGTACAATCACAACACAAACAACAGTTCCCTCACACCCTACGATAACAAAAAGGAAACAGAGAAAACCCGACAATCATGTGACCCCATACAATCACTGAGGTCACATGATGGGATGGCCGTCACACAGCAGTGAATGACAGCTTGGAGTCCTAAGTTTGTTTTTCCGTGTTTTTTTTACTCCAGGGAACGTTCGATTCCAGTGACACTTCAGGGACAGCTGCGTGATGACTTTTTCCAAGACATGGCTGACGGAGCGCGACCAGGATGTCGATTCTTCGACTGATTTGGAGCTCCATTTCTCCGGGATGGAGACACGGGGCTAACAGGGAAATCCCAAAGAGGGGACTATGCTGTTCTATGCCGAGAGAGGACGAGGACCAAGGATGCTGACACGTGTGTCACATGGGTGTGACATTATTGTGAATATTAAAACTGTTTGATTGATACAAACTCATGAAGCAGTCACACACCGACGGAGGGTTTTTCCTGTTCAGCAGATCTGAGTCCTGTCAGTCCGCTTTGAACTGCGTTACCCAGAAGCCCTCTGTGGGTGGACGTGACAGCAAGGCTCATTTTCACATCCAAAATTTGGAATCCAGCAACAGAAGAAGCCCCTCTGACAGAAATAAGGTTCGAGGAAAGATGAAAGCTGTGGGAGGACTGAAGGCTAATTGTCAGGTCTGGCTTTAATGACGGAGACACGGAAAGAAGAAAGGCTGACAGGAAGTCATAATTACCATCTGCCAGGGTGGCCTCGCTCAGATGGAGATGAAGAAGGAGAAACGACATGAAGAGCGATCCAAAGAGAGGGAGCACATCCATTTTCTGTCAAACCCTCCAACACTCTGCAGTCATGCCGCTTTTCCAAACCTCCACTCAAAGCCAGCCCCCACAGGATCGTAACTTTATTGAAAACAACAACGTGGACGGTGTTTGGTTGTGTTTATGTTCAGCAGTGATGCTCTTCATCATCTCTGAGCACATGGTTCAAATATGGACTCTGTTTGTTCTCAGGCTATACATCAATGATGTCCACAGGTGGGACGTAACAAAGTACAAATACTCTGTTACTGTACTTAAGTAGCATTTTCAGGTGTGTGTACTTTACTCGAGTAATTGTTTTTTGGACTTTTTACTTTTAATTCCTAAATTTTACAGTAATGTTTGCACTTTTTACTTCTCGCATTTTCAAAGCAGGCTCGTTACTTTTGGTTTAACACATTTGAGGGAAGTTATTATTTCACGTCATCATGACCTTCAAACATCAAACTGATTTAAACCGAAGCAGAAACACATGAGTGGAAATCCTGTTCATATATTTATAATAAATATTATTAATACATGTGGCATAAAAACAGATGAAAAAGGCAAAATCGTGTGCTGCAGTTAGCTGCCGTTAGCTGCCGTTAGAATCAGAATCAGAATCAGAATCAGAAAGGGTTTTATTGCCAAATGTTGAGCAGGTTTACAACATTAGGAAATTGCTGCGGTGCTTCAGTGCAAACATACTGTCATAAATTGCGCTTAAATAGACATGAAAAAATTAAAGTAAGAATAAGAATTGAAAGTGCTATGTAGAAAGAAAGATATGTGCATGAGATATACATGAGATATATACATGAGAATAAGAATTATGAGTGCTACGTAGAAAGATATATACATGAGTGCAGGTGGTGATCAGTGCCAAACATGGAATGATGCAGTGAACACAGCGTAGGGTCATGTGTTAGTGGCGGGGACAGTCATATGGTTATTGTTCATGTGTCCAACAGCAGAGGGGAAGAAACTGTTCTTATGGCGAGAGGTTCTGGTGCGAATGGACCGGAGCCTCCTGCCTGAGGGGAGCAGGTCAAACAGACTGTGTCCAGGGTGAGAAGGGTCAGCTGAGATCCGAGCTGCACGCCCCAGTGTCCTGGAGGTGTACAGGTCCTGCAAAGATGGGAGTCTGCAGCCAATCACCTTCTCAGCAGAGCGCACAACACGCTGCAGTCTCTGTTTGTCCCTGATAGTGGCTCCAGCGTACCACACGGTGATGGAGGAGGTGAGGATGGACTCGATGATTGCAGTGTAGATGTCAAGGCTCGGCTGTGTGGCAGGCAGGAGGAGGACCCAAACGCAAAACTCACAGACACGGGGATGAACTCAAAATCACAGCTTTAATGCTGGAATGGCAGAACATAGGAAATACAAAACTAAACTGGGAAAAGTAAACTAACATACGCAGAGAGACACAGGGAGATCCACACAACATGAGGGACGACGTCACACTGAACAGAGGGAGACGCAGACAGAAATACACAGAGGGTTAACGAGGGAAGTGGGAACACACGGGGAACACAGGTGACACTGATAATCATAACGAGACAGGGCGGGGTGAACTGAACACTGACGGGAGAGGTGAAACAGGAAGTACAGGAGGAGAGAGAGCACGAGTAGAACCCCAACGTAACAGGCAGGGGAGACATGGAATAAACACGAAAGGGGACGAGGGCTCATAAATACATAGAGGGTACACAGGGGGAAGAGAGAGCACGGGGAGAACTTAGACATAATGGGCAGGGGAAGCATGGAATAAAATACAAACATACAAGGAAACTAAGAACGCTGGGCCAACATGGCCCAGGACCATGACAGTACCCCCCCCTCAAGGGCTGGCTCCAGACAGCCCAAACACAGAAAAACAAAACCAAACAGAAAACAACCCAGGGCGGGCGGCGGGGGCCCAGGACGGAGGGCCCGGAACAGAAAACAAAAGAGGAGCACAGCAAACACCGGAGCCCAAGAAAACAACCCAAACACAGAGCAGTTCAGGGGGCCGACCATGCGGAAGGCAACGGCGGAGACGTGGAACCAGTTCAGGGGGCCGACCGTGCGGAAGGCAACGGCGGCGATGCGGAAACAGTACAGGAGGCCGGCCGTGCGCAAGGCAACGGCGGCGACGCGGAAACAGTTCAGGAGGCCGGCCGTGCGCAAGGCAACGGCGGCGGCGAAGGAGACGACGGAGCAGTTCAGGAGGCCGACCGCGCGGAAGGCGGCGGCGAAGGAGACGACGGAGCAGTTCAGGAGGCCGACCGCGCGGAAGGCAGCGGCGGCGGCGAAGGAGACGACGGAGCAGTTCAGGAGGCCGACCGCGCGGAAGGCAGCGGCGGCGGCGAAGGAGACGACGGAGCAGTTCAGGGGGCCGACCGCGCGGAAGGCAGCGGCGGCCCTCCAGTCTCAGGCGTGCTGGCCATGGCCTGGTGGGCACAGGGCCAGACGAGGCGGAAGCTGGACCAGACGAGGCGGAAGCTGGACCAGACGAGGCGGAAGCTGGACCAGACGAGGCGGAAGCTGGACCAGACGAGGCGGAGGCTGGACCAGACGAAGCAGCTGATGAGGAGGCTGGACCAGACGAAGCAGCTGATGAGGAGGCTGGACCAGACGAAGCAGCTGATGAGGAGGCTGGACCAGACGAAGCAGCTGATGAGGATGCTGGACCAGACGAAGCAGCTGATGAGGATGCTGGACCAGACGAAGGCTCTGAGGAGGCTGCAGCAGACGAAGGCTCTGAGGAGGCTGCAGCAGACGAAGACGAAGACTCGGAGGCCGGACCAGACGAGGACGAAGACTCGGAGGCCGGACCAGACGAGGACGAAGACTCGGAGGCCGGACCAGACGAGGACGAAGACTCGGAGGCCGGACCAGGCGAGGACGCAGAGGCTGAGGCCGGGCCAGGCGAGGACGCAGAGGCTGAGGCCGGGCCAGGCGAGGTTGCAGAGGCTGAGGCCGGGCCAGGCGGAGCAGAAGCACAGGCGGATGTAACCGGGCCAGGCGATGACGAGGCGGTCGCAGATGGCGGCTGGACAGGCTCCTCGGGCCCTCCAGCTGATGCGGCGTGAGGCTGAACGGGCCCCTCGGACCCTCCAGCGGAGACAGGAGGCTGAACGGGCCCCTCGGACCCTCCAGCGGAGACAGGAGGCTGAACGGGCCCCTCGGACCCTCCAGCGGAGACAGGAGGCTGAACGGGCCCCTCGGACCCTCCAGCGGAGGCCAAAACAACGCCAACAGGCATGAAGTCCTTCGGCCGACATGAGGACAACTGGCGCTGCACTGAGCACTGACTCTGCCCAGGCAATGCGAACATGGTGCAGTTCTTAGGGGGCTGCTTAAACTTCAGGGGTCCAGAATCAGCTGGTGACTGAGACCTAGCCTCTGGGGAAGCCCTGGAGTGGCAAACTGTGCCAACGGCGGCTAAACCATGGAAAGTACCCTGAGTAGAAATCCAGTTACCTCTCTGCATGGAGTGTATGAGCAAAACTGGCGACACAGGAGACTGAGCGGAGAGTGGCTGCTGGGCAGCTAACTGAGTTACTGGGGACACGGGTGAGAGCGGGAGCTGAGCTGCTGGAGACACGGGTGAGAGTGGGAGCTGAGCTACTGACGGTGGTGAAGTAGATAACTGCACGGGAGACTGAACTGAGGGCGTCTGCACTGGCACAGGGGACTGAACTGATGTCTGTTGTAACGGTGGTGGTGAGAGTGGAGTAGGTGGTTGAGTGGGTGACTGTGCTAAAGGAGGCTGCACTGGGGACACTGGAGACTGCACTGGGGACACTGGAGACTGCACTGGGGACACTGGAGACCGCACTGGGGACACTGGAGACCGCACTGGGGACACTGGAGACTGCAGTGATGGTTGTAAAGTTGGAAACCGAGCTGACGATAAGGCCGATGATTCCTCTACCAACTGAGCTATTGACTGGGCTAAGGATTGAAATAAGGTTTGTAGTAAGTCAGGCTGTGGATGTGACTGTGCTATGGGAAGCGAGGCTGAATGTGGTGGAGGTGGCGACTGAGCTTCGGGCCGGGCGGCTAACAGAGATTCATGGCGAGTCACTCCTGGCAACTCTGTAGGCCTTAAGCTGTCCATGTTAGGAGTAGCAGTCTCTAAAACAGTCACAGCACAGGAAGATCCAGGTTTAGCAGAGTCAGTAACACCGAGCACAAAGGGATCCGTTGCGGACACAGGAGCATTCACACAAACGGTTTCTAAATATATAGGTTGGAGAGCAGCATAGTCCAGGAGTGAAGAAACATCATTCACAGTCTTATACTCAGCAGGTACAGGGACCTCAGAACTGTTAACTTCACGGTGTTGTTCATGAGTATGCAGCTCGACAATAGTCTTTTGCTTCTCTAAGGTGAGATTATCAGTCTGTGTGTTAATTGCTGCTGACCTGGGAGGAGCACAGGAAAAATAGTCACACTGAAACATGGGCGTGAGGGTAGGCAATGCAGGTTCAGGATTAACCGACCCAGAATTACCAGACACGGAGTTAATGGCCTCTGGGATGACGCGCATGGAGCTTACAGTGCCAGGATTCTTTAATTCAGCATGAACAGCAGTCTCTGGGGGGGTAATAAACTCAGTCTCGTGCTTAAAAGGTGCGGAGGTGAACTTAGAAACATTATGAGCCCTGGAAACACAGTCATATTCAAACTCGCTATTCATTTCTGATGTGTTACGGACCTGAAAAACAGCGGACTCAGGAGCAGAATATTGTCCGAGTTGGTCCGACTTGGAAGTGGTATGGAAGAAACAGTCAGTGTCACTCACCACCGGAGTTTGCTCAGAAACGTTAGGGCGGCGGCGGCGTGAGCGCCGTTTTCGCCGAGAGGGGGGAGGAGATGAGCCGGGCCGCGAATCCTCCAGCGGACCGGACTGAACGTCCTCCGACCCCTCACACTGGAGAGGCAGCTCCGGGCGGACGCCTACGGTGGAAACAAGGAAGTCCCGGATGTGGGGGTGCAGCGCGCCGAACAGCCACGGGAGTCCGGACACCATCCGCTGTAGACGGGCGGCTACGACCTCCCGGTGTTCGTCTCCTGGCAGCGCCTCCCACTCCTGACAGTGGTACTCCACCGTATAGATCAAATCCTCCCGGAGCTCAGCGGAGGGGTTGTGAGTTGCTGGGTCCATTACTGGTGACGTCGTACTGTCAAGGCTCGGCTGTGTGGCAGGCAGGAGGAGGACCCAAACGCAAAACTCACAGACACGGGGATGAACTCAAAATCACAGCTTTAATGCTGGAATGGCAGAACATAGGAAATACAAAACTAAACTGGGAAAAGTAAACTAACATACGCAGAGAGACACAGGGAGATCCACACAACATGAGGGACGACGTCACACTGAACAGAGGGAGACGCAGACAGAAATACACAGAGGGTTAACGAGGGAAGTGGGAACACACGGGGAACACAGGTGACACTGATAATCATAACGAGACAGGGCGGGGTGAACTGAACACTGACGGGAGAGGTGAAACAGGAAGTACAGGAGGAGAGAGAGCACGAGTAGAACCCCAACGTAACAGGCAGGGGAGACATGGAATAAACACGAAAGGGGACGAGGGCTCATAAATACATAGAGGGTACACAGGGGGAAGAGAGAGCACGGGGAGAACTTAGACATAATGGGCAGGGGAAGCATGGAATAAAATACAAACATACAAGGAAACTAAGAACGCTGGGCCAACATGGCCCAGGACCATGACAGTAGAACTGCATCATCGTCCGTGTTGGCAGGTTGAATTTCTTCAGCTGCCTCAGGAAGTTCATCCTCTGCTGGGCTTTCTTGATGACGGAGGTGATGGTGGGCTCCCACTTCAGGTCCTGGGTGATGGTGGTACCCAGGAAGCGGAATGAGTCCACAGAGGTGATGGAGGTGTCAGTCAGGATGATGGGGGGGAGTGGGGCTGTGTGCTTCCTGAAGTCCACAATAATCTCCACTGTCTTCTGGGCATTCAGCACCAGGTTGTTGTGGCTGCACCAGGACACCAGACGTTCAACCTCCCTCCTGTAGGCAGACTCGTCCCCGTCCGAGATGAGTCCAATGACGGTGGTGTCATCTGCAAACTTGATTAGCTTGACAGACTGGTGGGTGGAGGTGCAGCAGTTGGTGTACAGGGAGAAGAGCAGAGGAGAAAGAACACAGCCCTGAGGGGAGCCGGTGCTGATGGTCCGGGAGTCCGAGACATTCTTTCCCAGCCTCACATGCTGCTTCCTGTCCGTCAGGAAGTCAGTGATCCACCGGCAGATGGGATCAGGCACATTCATCTGGGAAAGCTTGCCTCGGAGATGGTCTGGAAGGATGGTGTTGAAGGCAGAGCTGAAGTACACAAACAGGATCCTGGCGTAGGTTCCTGGGGAGTCCAGATGCTGCAGGATGAAGTGTAGGGCCATGTTGATGGCGTCGTCTACAGACCTGTTGGCTCTATATGCAAACTGCAGGGGGTCCAGGAGGGGGGCCGTGAGGGTCTTGAGATGGGAGAGAACTAGGCGCTCAAAAGACTTCATGACCACAGATGTCAGAGCCACGGGTCTGTAGTCATTTAGTCCAGTGATCCTAGGTTTCTTGGGGACAGGGATTATGGTAGAGGACTTGGAGCAGGCAGGCACATGACATGCCTGCAGTGAGGAGTTGAAAATGCCAGAAAACACTGGGGCCAGCTCGTTTGCACAGTGTCTGAGGGTGGCAGGAGACACGCCGTCTGGGCCGGGAGCTTTCCGAGCATTCAGACTCCTAAACTGCTTCCTCACATCTGCTTCATGAATATGAAGAGTTGTGGTGGGAGGAGGTGGTGTGAAATCCTCTTTTGTGTGGGGTGAGGAGGGGGGTGTTGTAGGTGAACAGTTTGAAGGTGGTGATGGCTCTATGTAGGGGGGAGAGGTGGGGGAATTAGTGTCCAAAGTGCCTCTATTGTTGGGGCCGTTGGAGGTGTGAAGGCTGCCTGATGGCTCGTCAAAACGACAGTAAAAGTCGTTAAGGGTGTTGGCTAAGAGCAAGTCATCAGTGGAGTGGGGGGTTTTAGGCTTGTAGTTGGTGATATTCCTAAAACCTTTCCACACAGAGGCCGAGTCATTCTCTGAGATCTGCTGCTGCATCTTCTCAGAGTGCTGATGTTTAGCAATGTCCACTTCTTTAGTGAACCTGTACTTGGCCTCTCTGTAGCAGTCCCTGTCTCCGCTTCTGAACGCCTTTCTCTTTTTCTGCAGCTGCAGCTGCAGTTAGCTGCCGTTAGCTGTGATTTTTTGTGTGTCGTTTTGTGTTTTGGCACAACAGCAGAACGACTGCAGGTGTCATAGGCTGTGGTCAGCATCTAGCTGGCTCTACAGAAGAGGAGCGAGCATGAAGGGAGCGACGATTTTAAGTGTCAGGTCATCTGAAAGCAGCGTTTCAATGAGCTCAGCCAACATCAGCAAACAGTTTGTCTCACAGTGTGCTGCAGCTAAAGTCTGGCTGCTGATTTGACAGGGAGAGAAAAGACAGAGAGCTAAGTTCACTCAGAGATGGAGACAGATGATAAAGAAGGAGAGAGCTAAGGCAAAGTGTTTGCTGTAAGTTTCCCAGTTCAAACCTCAGAGTCATCAGAGTGACGCCTGCTGTTGTCCACACAATGTCACCGTGAATCATTCAGGATTAACAACACAAATTGTATCGATAGCAGAAACAGTCTTATAACTTATAATTCTCAATTCTCAATGATCCAGGTAAGTAAATCTCCAAAAGTTGATTCTGTTTGACGCTACGTCCAGATGAACAGAATAAACTTTTGGAGATTATAAGTTACTTATATTAATTGCAATGTGATTAATTTCAGGAGAGAATTAACACGTTTCTCAGTTTTGTGTCTGATAACATGCTAGTAATTACATCTGCATGACACAGAGGTTAGATATGGTTCAACTTGTTGCACATAAATATACTACAGATACCAGGCTATTCAAATTTTACTTACTTTTACATTTAAATAGAGGATTTTTTTATATTGTAAAGTATATTAGAAATATATGTATATATATTGGTGCTTTGGTGCGATGGCTGAGGTTACCCATATGGAAAAGAAATAGTAAAAACTTATATGATTTACTCATGAAAGTGGCCACTTTCATGAGTAAATCATATAAGGCGGGGGGTTAGGTGCCCCCTCCTAACCCAGGAGGGGGCGCTGTCTTCCATTTTCTATCTGTTGTTCAGGATATGGATCACTTTCTGATTAGCTTAACTAAAGGACTGCATAACAAAGATGGCTCATTTATGCTGATACAGCATATGCTATATGTTTTGGAAGCAACAATAATAATTTCTAATTAGTTTTTAATTAAATGTCAATTTGACTTTTCCTTAGTTTGAGTGTTAATCTTGTTAATGATTATTATATGCAGGGCATTTGTAACAAGCAAGCTTTCAGGTATTTCAATATAAACAGAAGTTTTCGACTCTTGTAGACAAGTCGCAATAACTACATCGTTCAAAGCCTCATCATCCACGCAGCATCCTACGGGACTGCACACACCCAGGACACCGGGTGTTTAAGCTGCTGCTGTCTGGCAGGAGGTTCAGGCTGCTGAGGTCCCGAACAATATGGACTCAAGGACAGCTTTTACAACAGGGCAACAGTCCTGATCAATGCTAACAGCTGACCTGACTGGATACCTCCCTGGACTTTTTTAGGGGGAGAGTTAACAACGGTAAAAACAGTAATAATAATTATATTTATATTTATAACAAGGTGCAATAATAATTAATGTGCAATAATAACAGTGTGCAATACACATACACTTATTCTTCTTTTTTATTACTAAGTTAATATACTGTGTTGTGTTGTTCGTGTTGGTTGTGATGTGTCGTATCGTGTTGTGTTATATGTAGTGCCGACGTAGGACAGTTTTCCAATTTCATTGTACTACTGTACTATGTATGACTGTGCAATGACAATAAAGAGTTCTCTTATCTTATCCAACCTGTGACAGAACATTTACCAAATTAATACTAAAACTAAGATTATTTCTTCTGTACGTTTGTTTGCTTTGTGAGCTAACACATGTCAGGTAGTTTTTTTCCTTTTCAGTGCTCTGAGATGTTTTTGTCTCAGAGTTCAGTTTGCTATAGGTAACTATAATAACCCTGCTGGCTGCTATTATCCTGTCTGCTTGGCTTGACTGTGTTATTTTCTTTGACATCTTTCCCAGGATTTGTACTTGCCACCTCTGACTGACATGCATTCAAAAATATAATTATTTGAAGCTGTCTTGTTAAGTTAGTGTGGTCCATGTTAAACAGCAGAGGAAACGTGTCCTGTGCTGCTGCAGCTTCCGGCTGTTTGACGAGCAGAAGGACGTGTTGATCCTGTTGTTTCTGGAGGAGATCCCAGCCTGGCAGCTGTCTCCATGCTACCGCATGAGGAAGCTGGTGAAGAAACGCACCTACCTGAGCTGGCCTCAGGCCAGCCAACACCCGGGAGTCTTCTGGCAGAACGTCCGGAGAGCTCTGGAGACTGGGAAGGAGAATCCCGAGCTTCTGAGGGGACCGGCAGGATGCTGAGAATAAGAGCAGACGTTTGATGCTCAGAGCAGTCACTGAGTAACACTGTACTAAAATGTCACCTATAACAGCTGCACTGCAGAATATTTGGTTGAAATAGGTGATAAGATTCACTGAATACTGCTGGGCTAACACTGGTCTGAGTAAAACATCAGTGACTGGGAGAAATGGTTTGTTAGGTTAAAGCAGCTCGTCCACACGGACGGAGGTGACGTCAAAGCTGGAGAGACGAACGAGTCTGTTTGAAGAGCTCTGGGAACGTTTTTGTTGAGCCTGCAGCTCCGTGTCTCTGGCTGCAAGACGCTCTAATCCACAGACACCTGCTCATATTTCAGTTACATGAGGATGACCTGCGCCTGCATTAATAATAGATATGGTGGCTCTGCTGGTCAACCTTTTGTTCATGAAATTGTTGTTTCTCTGTGGTTCTCATTCATTGGCTTGTTTTAATCAAATCTTTAAAATGACGTTTTAAATTATGACTCAGATGATTATTTAATCTCAGTTAAGAGCGATCTGTGTGAGAACACTTTCATATCCACAGATGATTGGCTGTCTGCCGTTTGAGAGCGTGTCTTTGTGTTTACAGCGTGTTCAGCAGGCAGCAGCGTCACTGTGTTATTGATCAGGGACATTAATCTGGTTCAGAACAGAAAAAAATCCCAGACCATCACTGATTAATTATACTTTTAATTTCCTCAAACGAAGCCTCCTTAATTTGTCAGTATTGATCAGACGAGGCAGTGTGGCTGCAGCGCTCAGTCTAATTAATCAAACTCAGATTAAAGTGAGAGATACGTTATTGGACTCATTTATAATCTGACTTTGCTCTTTGTGGTTCATGTTGTATGAAAATCTTTCTGCAGCTGCAGACGACCAGCAAACCCCCGATCAGGAAACTGCTGCTTCGTACTGATAACTGCGACTAACCAGTGCTGCTAACTAATACTGACAAGAAATACTGCAAGTAAGTCACCATCACTAGTCGCCCTGTGGAGTCAGGTAGCATGACAGAAAGCTTTGAGTCAGCTGAGCGGGCTCCACGCTGTCATGTTCTGACAGTTTTTATTTTTCTGAGTCAAAGGTCATGCAGCCTGCCGCTTCCCTGTGTGTCAACAAAAAGTTAAAACTTAGCAGCAAAATGTGCTTGTGTGAAAATCGATGTATTTCTGACTTCCATGGCAGTGACAGTTTTAAACGCTTGTCCTTCTTAACCGCTTACTGCGGTCAGGGTGGGGGTGGAGCCTATCTCAGCTGTCCCAGGCATGATGTTTGAAGGGCCATCATCTGAGCTCTGCTGTGACGCTTCTCATCACTCAGACAGTTTGAAGCTCGCCGATGTTTGTCCTTTTCAAAGACTTTATGTCCTCACGCTGATGATAAGGAGAAACTGACGGGACTTCCTGTTTTGTTTGGGACACGGAGACATGGTGGCGGTGATTCATCAGTCTGTTTCAAGCCAAACCACCGTCTGTAACCACGAAGCTTTCACGCAGTAAACTCGGGTGGTTTTACCTTCTGATTGGTCTGAGTTTCTTCATGCTTCCTGACCTGCCCCGCCCTCACGGCCCTCACCTGTCCCAGCCCGTTCTCACTCACGAGGCCTAATATACTGATGATTTGTCACGTCCCGCGGTGTTCCCGAGGAACGCAAAAGGTGACCGTCCGCATTCTTATGCTACATGCAGGGTTATGGATGAAATCCAGTAGAATGATGCTCCCGCGTCACATGTCCCAGCGACCCACTTCTTATCCCTGACCAATCACCTTCTGGATCATTTCTTGTGGTTGTTGTCTCACTTCTGCTGCAGCCTTATTAAAAACATGCGACTTATGCTGATTCCACCCTCCCACCCCCAACACAGGCGTGGTCGCTAAACAGGAAGTTAAAACGGCGTGTAGCAGGGAGGCGGAGTCTGACGGCCTGGTATGAGAGCGCTCTGGATTAGCAGTCCCATCGAAAGACGCTCAGCATCTAAATTCTCGAATCTTTCAAAGACGATCTGTGGACTCCTCGATGGCATCCCATAATTTCCTGATTTATTTATCAGGCGCTCTCTCACACTGAGTTTACAGAGGCAATAAAACTGCTTCACAATGATGGAGATTAAAACATAAAAAAGGAAATTAAAGCTCATAAAGTTAAAGCCCAACAATAAAACTGGAATCACATTAAAACAAACCCATCGAGACACATTAAGTGAACACAGCCTTAATGAGGCTGTTACCTGGCAACCAGCTCTTCCTCCCGAGGCGTTAGAGTGCAGAGAGGAAACCTTCAGACTGAGACGTGCAGAGAAATCTGTTGCACCTGAGCTCGCCCAGAAGCTCACCTGTGCTGTCAGGAAACATCCAGAGAGCGACCGGCGCGACCTTTACGCCTTCAGCCGCCCCAAAGTGCCGAAGACGCCCTCACATCCTGCAGACACCGGGTCAGGCAGACAGCCTGGAGAAAGCGTCTTTGTGCGTCATACGTCCATATGTGTCCTCACCGTCCCTCTCTGCAGGGCTCACGCCGCGTGCTTACACTTGGGCCTAACAGCCGGGAACAGGGCCGGGATAGAAACACAGGAAAAGACTCTGAGGATGCCACACGTTGATTAATGTCCTGCATGTTCAGAAACCCCGACGTGCTGATGTCGTCGATGATTCCTTCGATGTCAGCTCGGAGGTTGGCTCTGTGTAATACCTGAGGCCAGCTGTTATTGTTGTGGGGACGGTGAGATTATTTACTGCTGACTCCTGAAGGAAAAGCTCGACTTTATTACATCCAGAGTTCATTAACGTTGCGGCACAGACACACAAACTGAAAACACGTTCACACAGCAGCGGCTCAAACGTCGAGTGGCCGATTTCAGTGAGAAAGCAGAGACGCTGCTCCAAAGCTTCCAGAGTCTGGTTTCCAGGGAAAACTGAGAGGGACCGTCCCAGAGAGACACCATCAGGATTTACTGACGGCTGCTTCACTGAGAAATTTCACTGCTGGGCTTCACCCTCATCATCCTCGCTCACTTGTTAGGTTTCCCACAACACAACCTGCTTTTCTCAGACACGCCCCCTCATCACAGAAATTATGTTCAGGAATCTCTGGCTCCTCTCTGGGGTCCACTTCCAGCTAAGCACACCTGGAAAACCTCCAAATGGAGCCCACGAGGGACGGGGATCAGATGGCGTCTCTGCTCTGAGCAGGCCAGCGAGCGACGATTAGTGCTGACATCACACCAGTTCACCGGCCCCTCGTGCTCCACCTTCCCATGGTCATTAACGAATCGGATGCGTCGTGTCGTTGTGCTCGAGGTCCTGCTGCTCTGCCGAAGCAGCTGATTAACCTCAGTTCAGTTTCACTGCAGTTCATATTAAACCCAATAAATTCACAGCAGTCCAAATTTATGGGTTTAATATCCGTCTTTAAAGGAAGCAGTAAGTCCGTTTTCTTCCTCATGTCTGTAAAAGTTCAACAGAAACAACCAGGAAGTGTTTCCTCTGACTTCTCCACAAACACTCGGACAGCTTCTGATGCGATAATCAGCGAGACGTGGGCGGATCAGCAGGTCAGTGGGCGGGATTTTAAATCTCAGGCTCTTATTAGAGATCACACCTGCTGATCACTAACATCCAATCAGAATCCTGAACCTGGAGCTCACACCTCTTGGACGCTCTGTTAGCACATTAGCCTCACAGTGGCCGCGTCATGGGTCAGATAATTACAAATGCTCCAACAGCACAAACACGGGGCAGACAGCTAGCAGCCACCTGTCAGGCAAAGAGGCCACGCCCCTAATAATACCAAACTTTAAACAGGTGAGTTACAGAGATGTCCTCCCCGCGTACAGTTTGTGTGAACATGTTTGTCAGGAGTGACTCCCTGCTGCCTCTGCTGGACATCAGAGGAACTGCAGGTTAGGTGGGCTGTGCTCCTGTGAGGTGATATCGTACGATATTAAATGTAAAGTACGGGGAGTCGAGCTTCCCCCCGCCTGGTGGTCCGCTGTCTCTGTTCTTCTGGAGCGTTTGTGGGCTCTGGTATGGAAGGACTGAAGGGTGAGGAGACGTACAGATGATGCAGTCATGTCTCCATCCTTACCCTCAGCTTTGACCCTCAGCATTTTGTTAGTTTCCCTCACAGCGAATCACATTCACCTCTGTGCTGCTAGGTCACGGCGGGTGACATCTTGCCATGCCCTCTTCCTGCTCCTCTTTGTTTTCTTCATTTCTTTGTGTTCGGTTTGCATCGTCTGACTTTTCTGGACTCTCAGTTTTAGTCTGTGTTTCTCTGTCTAACCAGAAGGATCTGGCTTCCTGTTTGTCTGTGTGAAGGATTTCTAATAAAGCTGCTCAGCGTGACTCAAGTCAGCGAGCAGCAGGAGCTCACCGGCCACTTTCATCCTTTAACCGGGGAGTGGGGGGTATCTGAAGCAGTGCTGCGGTGCAGGCAGATGCTTACAAGGCGTCTGTTTAAAATAATTTTCCACAGCCTTCCAGCGGGCCGGATCGGAGGTTCTGGCAGGCCGATTCTGGCCCCCGGGCCTCATGTTTGACATTCTGGACCATCCTACAGCAGATTTTCTGAAGAATCTTCCTCTCCTCTCCGGCCCTCGCCATCCTCTGCTGCTTTAGCTCCTCCCTTTTCACTCCTGCTCTCCTCTCATTGGCTGCCCACAGCTGTTTAGGATCCTGTGAATATTCCTACAATCAGGCTTTTAGAAGAGTTGGGACTTTGATGTAAGCCTCCGGTCCGGTCCAGCTGGAGAAAAGTGTATTTCCTGCTTGCTTGGCGAGCGCTCACCTGTTCCAAAATGTTCCAGGAAGGAAGATGCCGGCGAGCAGCGGGAGCTTCTTTCCTGATCTTTTAGCTGCTGCAGCACGTCCGTGACTGCGAGTTGGGTCCTCCTTGATTTTATTGGTTTCTTTCTCTGTGATGTCATCATGTGTCACTAATTAGTCATTTGTATTTGAGTTACTTCCTGTTTTATTTTGAAAGGTTGTTTTCTCATGTCCTATTGTGATTTATCAGCCAATAAAAACTCCTTGTCACTGGTTAACCTGCCAACGTGTCCCACACCTGGCTCCCGTCTGCCATCAGTCTACATAACACTGGAAGGCCAGCAGCGCCCCCTGGTGCTGCCTTTGTTTATCACAGTGAGAAATGAAGCTTCCAGGCTGCGCGTGACTGAACACGTGCACGACGGGACGCCTTTTATGAGTCGTTTTTGAACATCTAATTTTCATCCACTTGTAACTCCAAGGGACGTCTTTTTTAACGTCTGCTGAACGTCTGGTGTTGATGTCCACAGGACCTCCTTGTACGGGCTATTTCAAGTCCAGATGTGGTCGATGTGGACATCTTTTCAAAGTCAAACTCATTTAGACTCATTTTTAGTTGTTTTAATGCTTCTACATGTACAGGCTCTGTAGTCTTCTGTACAGCAACAGTTATGTGTGAAGGACTGCAGAGAGATCAGCGGACGTCTCCAAGATGGCGAAGGATGTTGAGCTAAAACCAAAATCGCGCAGCTGCTCAGTGGACACGGAGCAGAAATGTCCCGAGCTTCTCACAGACAGTTTCAAAATGTGCACATCGACAAAACACTTTAACCATTATTATTTTACATTTCAACATGGATTTCAACACATTTTAATAAATGACAGTTTACACCTGGTTACAAAGAAATTAAATTGTAGAATGTAAACTAACAAACAAAAATCCCACATGTACTGAATAAATCGACACGCTAACACACAATAATTCATACTGTTTTGTAAATAATCTCTATTCATACATCTCATTTTTATAACAGCAATGTAAATAAAGAAATGTCATAGACGTCCAAAAACATGACCCACGACGTCCAGGTTTGGTCATGGACCGATGAGTGTAGACATGATCCGCACATCTGTCCAGTGTTTACGTCATAAATATGAAAATCTGCTTATTTTGTGTGTATCGCTGATTTTTCTTTTTCACTTATTTTAAATAGTTTTTACTTTTAATCTAAAAATGTTTAATTTTTCAGACATTTTTTCCTCCGTGGATTTAAAATGTGGTCTCGGAGCATTGAAGCAAAGTCTTTGAGGCAACTGGTGCAGGTGTCTGTTATATATGCACCGTTCCTGCAGTCAAACATCTGGTACCAGTGCTGCAGGTCATTCACACTGACGGGTCATCACAACATCGATTGAAAGAAAGTTATCCACATCATTTATTTACTCAGTTACCATTATGGGATGTCTCAGTATGCCAGCAGGAACCTCCCTCTGTGTGGGACAGATGTCCCTGCAACACTCTTCAGGCAGTTTAAGATCCTGACCAGGTGCTCCCTGGTCAGGATCTTAAACTTGAAGATGGCGCCTGTGTTTGGCTTTGTCGCTGCTGCAGCTCACTGGAGGCGACAGTGCAGTTTTTCACTGTCTCACTCGTCTTTTCCACTATAACTTTTGCTCTTTTGTATTCTGACTTTGCTTCTGCTGCTCTAATTTATGATCAGGACACACTGTGAAACATCAGAGACTCAATGGAGAGCTACTGGGGCAGCTGGGACAGCTACAGAAAACCTCCTCCCTCACCCTCCGCTTGCCGCCTTTTATTGAAAACAGTTACAGTACACACAAGCACCTCCCATTGTAAACCCCCCCTGTGGTTCTAAAAGATAAGGCGCTATTTGTGTATGTGTGTGCACGTATGTGCGAGCATCTGTATGTGTGTGTGTGTGTATGTGAGTGTGTGTTTGTGTTTGGGGGTGCGTTTGTGTGACCTCCTGCCCACAAAAGGGTCATAAAAGGTCTGCTCACATTCTGTAACTTCTGTCGGTGCTATGGTAAACCAAATTTCCCGGAGGAGCCCACCCGAGGGATTAATAAAGTTTAATCTAATCTAAAGGCAGGAAGTTTACTAAGCAGGAAACAGAACCTTCACCCAGGATGTGCCTATGATAAAACACTACAGCCGCCCCGCCAACAGACAGGCCGGGGAGGGAGTCTTTGATCCTGCTGCTGCAACTAAGACTTACAACTGTAAGTAACACAATGACAACCTTTAACAGTTTGACTCCAACAACTCCCAATCAGGCTGACTGCAGCACCCATCACAAGCCCCCGCCCTCTCCTCCACCCTCTCCTCCACCCTCTACACCCTGTCCTCCACCCTCACCACGCTCTCCCCCATCCTCCCCTCTACCCTCTCCACCACCCTCTACACCCTCTCGTCCACCCTCTCCACCCTCGCCTCCACGCTCTCCCCCATCCTCTCCTCCACCCTCTCCTCCACCCTCTCAATGCTCTCCACCACCCGCCCCACCCTCTCCCCCACCCTCTCCTCCACCCTCTACACCCTCTCCTCCACCCTCTCCACGTTCTCCCCCATCCTCTCCTCTACCCTCTCCTCCACCCTCTACACGCTCTCCCCCATCCTCCCCTCTACCCTCTCCACCACCCTCTACACCCTCTCGTCCACCCTCTCCACCCTCGCCTCCACGCTCTCCCCCATCCTCTCCTCCACCCTCTCCTCCACCCTCTCAATGCTCTCCACCACCCGCCCCACCCTCTCCCCCATCCTCTCCTCCACCCTCTACACCCTCTCCTCCACCCTCTCCACGTTCTCCCCCATCCTCTCCTCTACCCTCTCCTCCACCCTCTACACGCTCTCCCCCATCCTCCCCTCTACCCTCTCCACCACCCTCTACACCCTCTCCTCCACCCTCTCCACGTTCTCCCCCATCCTCTCCTCTACCCTCTCCTCCACCCTCTACACGCTCTCCCCCATCCTCTCCTCTACCCTCTCCTCCACCCTCTACACCCTCTCGTCCACCCTCTCCACCCTCGCCTCCACGCTCTCCCCCATCCTCTCCTCCACCCTCTCCTCCACCCTCTCAATGCTCTCCACCACCCTCCCCACCCTCTCCCCCATCCTCTCCTCCACCCTCTACACCCTCTCCTCCACCCTCTCCACGTTCTCCCCCATCCTCTCCTCTACCCTCTCCTCCACCCTCTACACGCTCTCCCCCATCCTCTCCTCTACCCTCTCCTCCACCCTCTACACCCTCTCCACGCTCTCCCCATCCTCTCCTCTACCCTCTCCTCCACCCTCTCCACGCTCTCCCCCATCCTCTCCTCTCTCCTCTCCTCCACCCTCTACACCCTCTCCTCCACCCTCCCACCCTCTCCACGCTCTCCCCATCCTCTCCTCTACCCTCTCCTCCACCCTCTCCACGCTCTCCCCCATCCTCTCCTCTCCCCTCTCCTCCACCCTCTACACCCTCTCCTCCACCCTCCCCACCCTCTCCACGCTCTCCCCATCCTCTCCTCCACCCTCTCCACCCTCGCCTCCACGCTCTCTAACCTGATGTGTGCTGCTATCGTTGTTTCTTTAATACCTCTCCCCTCTGTAGAGGGAGAAGCTCAGACTGAGTCAGCGCTGCCACCTGGTGGAAGAAAGCAGAAACTGCACTTCATGCTCAAACCAACCTGTGAACACTGAAACTCCCCGTGTGGTGGCCTGCGTCACAGATGATTGGACTAAACCTGATGTGCTGCACTGCTCGTGGTGATGACTGAAACCTCCGTGAGGCTGAACCGAGCGCTGAAGCTCCGCCCGCCTCGGCACACAGACTGGCTCCAGGTCAGCTGACGGCCTCTGTGTAAACAGAACGCTAATATGAGTGAGGCAGCAGCATGTCGGTGAAGGTTGAAGCCAATGGGCTGCTCACAGTGAGGAGCTCCGTGCAGCTGTCTGCTGCAGTCATTGTTTAAAAAACAACTTCTTCCTCTTTAATATTATTGATAACATTTTCTGTTTCCTGCCAAATGAATTATTAGTGTTTCATCTTTCATCAAATAAAGAAACCTTGAACACTTTAGCTGTGCTGTATGATGATTGGCCGGCACTTATTGCAGCTCTCTCCCTGACACACCTGAACCCTTATTAATAAATAAACATGCTGAGCTGTGTGACACGATGTTGTGTCTGGAACATGTCTATGAATAAAACCGTTTGCATCAGTAACTGTGACAATGAATGAATGGGCACATTTTCATGTTGGAGCGCTGACTTCAGCTCAGGAGAAGAAGCTTGAGGTGAGGTGGAGGTTTTGTAAAGATGGTGGCAGCGCTGAGCCTTTCCCTTGCATGATGATGTAACAGGTATGATCCTTCACTGCTTCAGTCTAAAGGTGCTGACATGAATCCAAATGTCCATCCAGCACCGGAAACACGTATGTTTCCTGTCTGTAGCCACATATGGAAGGGCGATGTCCATCCACTTTAGCCAAACACAGTGAGACATCATGGCGGCTCCACAAACCGGTGCCCGCCCTCATGTGTTTGAGACACACCTCAGTTGTAGAAGTTACACTCTATGATATCACCAAGGCTCAGCAGGGGAGTGCACACACCTGTGTGGTCAGAGCTGATGGTGACAGCACTGCATCCAAGCATGGTGAACCCGGACAGGTAAACAGGAAGTGTCTGGCAGGTTTAAACCGTCGATCATCACCACAGAACTGTGTTTTCTGAGCACGCTCACACTGCTTCAGCTGGGGACAGAGTTTAGTGAGCATGTCTGCTCTAGCAGATTAAGAGATCCGGTTTGAGTTTCCATCTCAAACCACCGGGTGGCGCTTCTGTGTCATTGCTGATTACCTGAGTGCATGTGCAGCAGGTGTGGCTTAGATCCTGGGTTAGCTTTGTATGTCTGTGGCTGTTGTGTGTTCCACTCATTACAATCAGCTGATTGCTGACAGAGAAACGCTGCACAGTGATTGGATGTTTAAGTGTGATTGCAGCTTTCCTCCACCAGAGGGCGTTCACGAGTTAAAGGTTCTTCAGCTGTGCAGAGAGCAGAAAGTTTGTCTCATCTGTGTGTGTGTGTGTGTGTGTGTGTGTGAGTGAGCATGAGCCAGAGGCAGACAGATGGATCCAGGAGAGCGGCGCTAACTGGATGTCGGTAAGCTCAGAGTTCAAAGGTCGTGGCGTGGCTGCAGCTCATGGGTGGCTGAGCGTGAACATCAGGACGTTTCCAGACTGCAGCAGCAGATCAGTGATGGACTTTGAGCTGTGGACGGGTCACACCAGAAGTTTGCTCAGTTGAAGTTTGTTTCCAGCGTCTTCTTCCTGTCACATGGTGGCGTTAGTCTCCGCCCATCAGAGACCCTTTAACCGTCCTCCTGCTCCCGCTGATGGGTGCAGCCTGAGCGGACTCTCTGTGTCAGACTGCCTGAGCTCGCAGGTCGTCAGCAGAGTCTGAACTTAAATGTAAACAAACCCGGCTCCTCTCCGACCCTCTGTAGGTCTCCCCCAGTCTTCATCGTCAGCTCCATCTCCCAGTGAGCTCGGGTCCATTGCTATAGCAACGGGTTGCCATGGGCAACGAGACACAGCCAGCACCAGTCAGCATCCTCCTCCTCCTCGCAGTTGTTGTGAGAGGCAGGCAGGCAGAGGGGAGAGAAGGCGCGGCGCGTGCAGAACAGCAGAGACGAGAGGAGAAGAAAGACGCTTTCCTCTCCCTGCCACCGGAATAAAACCCAAAAAGCAAAATAAAGACATCAGCATCCAGTCAGACGCCTGCATTCTGCTGTCTGCGTCTCGGAGTACAACCAGAGGATGGCAACAACTTGTTCATGCAGGAAAGTGTCTGTTCAGTGCAGGCGGTGACCCCGACGCCAAACCTGCTGCCGCCAAGCAAGAGTGCGCCGACATCACCTGCTGCCGCTGCAGGGTGAGTCCAACTTCCTGTCAATCTCATTCTACCTGAATCGTGCCTGTCAGGCGTCCTGTGGGTGCAGAGCAGCAGGGTTCAGGGTGGTGCAGCGAGGTGAGCCGTGGACCTCGCCGTGTCGTTTCCATTGGCACAAAACATCAGCTTCTAATTTCTGTGACATTGTAGCAACAATGTCGCCTTGTGATAGCAACCGTTTCATATGTTAGAAGGTTTCACCCCGAGGAGCATGGTCATGTTTGATCCCCGAGACCATTCAGACCCACAGACCTGTGGAGAGCGTGTGTGTGTGTGTGTGTGTGTGTGTGTGTGTGTGTGTGTGTGTGTGTGCGTCTGTGGTCTTTTGACTGTGCCTTTATAATGGCAGCTACAGGTGGGTGCTGCAACTCTCTCGCACTCGTTTGCAGCTCTGTTTGAGTTAATGGAAGCAGACCTGACTGACCACAGACACTGACCACAGGCACTGATCACAGACACTGACCACAGACACTGATTACAGACACTGACCACAGGCACTGACCACAGACACTGATCACAGACACTGACACAGGTACTGACCAAAGACACTGACCACAGACACTGATCACAGATACTGATCAAAGACACTGATCACAGACACTGATCACAGACACTGACACAGACACTGATCACAGACACTGATCACAGACACTGACCACAGGCACTGACCACAGGCACTGATCACAGATACTGATCACAGACACTGATCACAGACACTGATCACAGACACTGACCACAGGCACTGATCACAGGTACTGATCACAGACACTGACCACAGACACTGATTACAGACACTGACCACAGGCACTGACCAAAGACACTGACCAAAGACACTGATCACAGGCACTGACCAAAGGCACTGATCACAGACACTGACCACAGGCACTGATCACAGGCACTGACCACAGACACTGATCACAGACACTGATCACAGGCACTGACCAAAGGCACTGATCACAGACACTGACCACAGGCACTGACCACATGTACTGACCACAGGTACTGACCACAGACACTGATCACAGGTACTGACCACAGACACTGATCACAGACATTGATCACAGACACTGATCACAGACACTGACCACAGGTACTGATCACAGGCACTGACCACAGACACTGATCACAGACACTGACCACAGGCACTGACCAAAGGCACTGATCACAGACACTGACCACAGACACTGATCACAGGCACTGACCAAAGGCACTGATCACAGACACTGACCACAGGTACTGACCACAGACACTGACCACAGACACTGATCACAGGCACTGATCACAGACACTGACCACAGGCACTGACCACAGGCACTGACCACAGACACTGATCACAGACACTGATCACAGGCACTGACCAAAGGCACTGATCACAGACACTGACCACAGGTACTGACCACAGACACTGATCACAGGCACTGATCACAGGCACTGACCACAGGTACTGACCACAGACACTGATCACAGACACTGACCACAGACACTGATCACAGGCACTGACCACAGGCACTGATCACAGACACTGACCACAGACACTGATCACAGACACTGACCACAGACACTGACCACAGACACTGATCACAGGCACTGACCACAGACACTCACCAAAGACACTGATCACAGGCACTGACCACAGACACTGACCACAGGTACTGACCACAGACACTGACCACAGGCATTGATCACAGACACTGATCACAGACACTGACGACAGGTACTGATCACAGGCACTGACCACAGACACTGACCACAGGTACTGACCACAGGTACTGACCACAGCACTGATCACAGACACTGACGACAGGTACTGACCACAGACACTGATCACAGACACTGACCACAGGTACTGACCACAGACACTGATCACAGGCACTGACCAAAGGCACTGACCACAGGTACTGACCACAGACACTGACCACAGACACTGACCACAGGTACTGACCACAGACACTGATCACAGGCACTGACCAAAGGCACTGACCACAGGTACTGACCACAGGTACTGACCACAGACACTGATCACAGACACTGACCACAGGTACTGACCACAGACACTGATCACAGACACTGACCACAGGTACTGATCACAGACACTGACCACAGACACTGACCACAGACACTGACCACAGGTACTGATCACAGACACTGACCACAGACACTGACCACAGGTACTGATCACAGACACTGATCACAGGTACTGATCACAGACACTGATCACAGGCACTGACCAAAGGCACTGATCACAGACACTAAAACTAACTAACTTCAGACGTGCCGCTGATCGTCGTTCGAGCGGGAAAAAGTGTTTCCTTTCATTCACAGGTTTACCGACAAATTAAGTTTCAAGCTAACAACGAGACGCAACAAGCTGAGGATCAACGACTAGTCAAAGAAGGAAAAAGAATATGTTACACATACAGTGGGGCAAAAATGTATTTAGTCAGCCACCGATTGTGCAAGTTCCCCCACCTAAAATGATGACAGAGGTCAGTAATTTGCACCAGAGGTACACTTCAACTGTGAGAGACAGAATGTGAAAAAAAAATCCATGAATCCACATGGTAGGATTTGTAAAGAATTTATTGGTAAATCAGGGTGGAAAATAAGTATTTGGTCACCTCAAACAAGGAAAATCTCTGGCTCTCACAGACCTGTAACGTCTTCTGTAAGACGCTTTTCTGTCCCCCACTCGTTACCTGTATTAATGGCACCTGTTTGAACTCATCATCTGTATAAAAGACACCTGTCCACAGCCTCAAACAGTCAGACTCCAAACTCCGCCATGGCCAAGACCAAAGAGCTTTCGGAGGACACCAGGAAAAGTATTGTAGACCTGCACCAGACTGGGAAGAGTGAATCTACAATAGGCAAGCAGCTTGGTGTGAAAAAATCAACTGTGGGAGCAATCATCAGAAAATGGAAGACATACAAGACCACTGATAATCTCCCTCGATCTAGGGCTCCACACAAGATCTCATCCCGTGGGGTCAAAATGATCATGAGAACGGTGAGCAAAGATCCCAGAACCACACGGGGGGACCTGGTGAATGACCTGCAGAGAGCTGGGACCAAAGTAACAAAGGTCACCATCAGTAACACACTACAACGGCAGGGAATCAAATCCCGCAGTGCCAGACGTGTTCCGCTGCTGAAGCCAGTGCATGTCCAGGCCCGTCTGAAGTTTGCCAGAGAGCACATGGATGATACAGCAGAGGATTGGGAGAATGTCATGTGGTCAGATGAAACCAAAGTAGAACTTTTTGGTATAAACTCAACTCGTCGTGTTTGGAGGAAGAAGAATACTGAGTTGCATCCCAAGAACACCATACCTACTGTGAAGCATGGGGGTGGAAACATCATGCTATGGGGCTGTTTTTCTGCCAAGGGGACAGGACGACTGATCCGTGTTAAGGACAGAATGAATGGGGCCATGTATCGTGAGATTTTGAGCCAAAACCTCCTTCCATCAGTGAGGACTTTCAAGATGAAACGAGGCTGGGTCTTCCAACATGACAATGATCCAAAACACACCGCCCGGGCAACAAAGGAGTGGCTCCGTAAGAAGCATTTGAAAGTCCTGGAGTAGCCTAGCCAGTCTCCAGACCTCAACCCCATAGAAAATCTGTGGCGGGAGTTGAAAGTCCGTGTTGCTCGGCGACAGCCCCAAAACATCACTGCTCTCGAGAAGATCTGCATGGAGGAATGGGCCAAAATACCAGCTACTGTGTGTGCAAACCTGGTAAAGACCTATAGTAAACGTTTGACCTCTGTTATTGCCAACAAAGGTTATGTTACAAAGTATTGAGTTGTATTTTTGTTATTGACCAAATACTTATTTTCCACCCTGATTTACCAATAAATTCTTTACAAATCCTACCATGTGGATTCATGGATTTTTTTTTCACATTCTGTCTCTCACAGTTGAAGTGTACCTCTGGTGCAAATTACTGACCTCTGTCATCATTTTAGGTGGGGGAACTTGCACAATCGGTGGCTGACTAAATACTTTTTTGCCCCACTGTACCAACAGACCTTCCTGCAGTGCCTTCAACGGCCACCAGGGGAGGCTTTGACTCACTGATGTAAACCATAGACTGTATATAAACAATGGCTATCATAGGGTAGTGACCCCACTTCCTGCGTCTTTGTGACTCTGATGGGAGTGTAGTCTTCGACCTTTGTGGTTTATTCAGTTGGACCTGAGAGCAGAAACTCATCATGAAGGTGTCAGCTGAGCTCTGATCAGCTGATCGTTGTGGGAACAGGAAGTTTGCATCTAAAATAAACTCACAGAGATTCACAAATGTTCGCACACAGAAAGACCTGAAACTCTATTTAATACCTAATAACCACCATTTAGTGAAACTGGTCTGTGCTCAGAATCAGAGCCACGCCTCTGTGACATCATCAGCACAGAGTTTCTGAATGTCTGTTATTTATTTATACATTTACTCATATGAAACTAATTGAACACTGATCACCTGGGGACAGGAAGTCACACCCATCTCTGATACCAACACACCTGATCAGAAGAACTGGACTGGAACAGCAACCCAGCAGTGATGGGTCAAATGACCTTTATTACCTTTGACCTTTTTGACCTTTGTGGAGAAGCTGTGGCTTTGTGTCAAAAGAGTTAAACTGCACCAATCACAGCAGAAGCTAAACAGCACAAGACTGAAGATCAAAGGTCACACTTCAGCTATGATTTAAAAGTGTGATGGGAGATCATGACGCATCATCAGGACATCTTGGTAGTGTAAAGGCAGAGCAGGTCATCTGCAGATCAGAAGGTTGGTGGTTCGATCCCTGTCTGCTCCAGTCACCATGTCTTGGCTAAGATGTTACATCAGGTTGCTCTCTGATGCGTGTGTTAGCTGAAAAGCATAGAAAACGTGCTCGTGTGAGTGGGTGAACGAGGCAAGTTGTATCGAGTGCTCAGATGAGAACCTGTCCATGTTTTGTTTTTTGGATGCCAAACCACCAAAGACACATTTGTAACCAGCAGCTGTGATGGATTTTTAAAGGCTGAGCAGAAACACGCCCGCACATGTCTGCTGCTTTGAAATCCATAAAGTATATCAGTTTGAGTGACTGCTATTCATTTCTTGGAATTTGTAAGTAACTGTGATATTGTTTTACACGGTAAACACATTTTTGTGCATTTCATTTTGTTGGAAAGGTCACAGAATCATGACTTTAATAAACACTTCACTGCAAAGTCCGAGGGACGTAATGTAACAGCAAGGATGTGTAAAAGGGAGGAGCTGACATGAGACAGAGACACAAAGAGACAAAAGGACAAAGCCGCAAAGGGACATAGAGACAAAAAGACAAAACGACAAAAAGACAAAGCGATAAAGACACATATGCATAAAGACACAAAAAGACACAAAAAGACAAAGAGACAAAAAGACAAAGAGACAAAAAGACAGAGACAAAAAGACAGAGACAAAAAGACAAAGAGACAAAAAGACAAAACGACAAAAAGACAAGACACAAAAAGACAAAGAGACTAAAAGACAAAGAGACAAAAAGACAAAGAGACAAAAAGACAAAACGACAAAAAGACAAGACACAAAAAGACAAAGAGACGAAAAGACAAAGCGATAAAGACACATATGCATAAAGACACAAAAAGACAAAGACACAAAAAGACAAAGAGACAAAAAGGCAAAGGGACAAAGAGACGAAAAGAGAAAGGGACAAAGAGACAAAAAGACAAAACGACAAAAAGACAAAGCAATAAAGACACATATGCATAAAGACACAAAAAGACAAAGACACAAAAAGACAAAGGGACAAAGAGACAAAAAGACAAAACGACAAAAAGACAAAGTGATAAAGACACATATGCATAAAGACACAAAAAGACAAAGACACAAAAAGACACAAAAAGACACAAAAAGACAAAGAGACTAAAAGACAAAGAGACAAAAAGACAAAGAGACAAAAAGACAAAACGACAAAAAGACAAGACACAAAAAGACAGAGACGAAAAGACAAAGCGATAAAGACACATATGCATAAAGACACAAAAAGACAAAGACACAAAAAGACACAAAAAGACAAAGAGACAAAAAGACAAAACGACAAAAAGACAAAGCGATAAAGACACAAAAAGACAAAGACAAAAAGGTACAAAGACACAAAAAGACAAAACGACAAAAAGACAAAGTGATAAAGACACATATGCATAAAGACACAGAAAGACAAAGACACAAAAAGACAAAGACACAAAAAGACAAAGAGACGAAATGTAGTGCTGTCAGCGTTAATCTCGGATTTACGGACCGCCCCGTGCGTGGGGCTGCATTAACGAGCTAACTGCGCTAACACATTGACGCCACGCAGCCCCACGAACGGGGCGAACAGAGAAACTCGCTGACGGCGATTTGTTGCGTTAATGCGGTTATGGCGTTAATGTCATTTTAACAAGATTAACACTGACAGCACTAACAAAAAGACAAAGAGACAAAAAGAAAAAGAGAGAAAGACATAAAGGGACAAAGAGACGAAAAGACAAAATGACAAAAAGACAACAGAGCTAACTCGCTGATGGCAATTTGTTGCGTTAATGTGGTTTTGGCGTTAACGTCATTTTAACGAGATTAACACTGACAGCACTAACAAAAAGACAAAGATACAAAAAGACAAAGCGATAAAGATACATATGCATAAAGACACAAAAAGACAAAGGGACAATAAGACAAAGGGACAAAGAGACAAAAAGTAGTGCTGTCAGCCAGAGGTGTGGACTCGAGTCACATGACTTGGACTCGAGTCAGACTCGAGTCATTAATTTTATGACTTTAGACTTGACTTGAAAAAATGTTCTAAGACTTGTGACTTGACTTGGACTTTTACACCAATGACTTGGGACTTGAATTGGACTTGAACCGGTTTACTTGAAAAGACTTGATATTTTACCCCAAATATAAAATTTAACATGCATATTATATGGAGATTGAAAATGTGACGTCATTCACGGGTAGAACCGCAAAGGATTCTGGGAACTCGTGGCAAGCGGTACTAGCGCACGCAGGCTTTCAATTAAAATCAGTTATACAGCGATAAAAAGAAACACAAAAATGTCAAGAAGCCGTTGTATCATTAACTGCAATAGCCGGTCGCATGACAGCCACGGGAAGCCGACGGGTAAAGAGATCGGTTGTTATCGGATTACGTCGTTGAAGAGAAATTGTTCGAGCCATGTTTCCGAAGTAACAAAGAGGCGACTGGATTGCAGCCATTCAAAGATCAAATATAACGTCCTAGAACACTCCAGCTCACAGGTTAGTCTGCTCCAAGCATTTACACAAAGGTCAGTCTGCTGTTGTAGTTAATGCGTCATTTTTCTTAACATAATTGGTGATATAGGTTACAAGCAAGTCTGGCGCTGAACAGAAATTGTCGCGCTATGCTCCTTTATTTATTGTGTTTATTGTGCATAAATAGTGAATTGTCCTGACACAATATTGCGTTTCGCTTCTGTTATTATGGTACATTGACAAAAACATATACTTTTATTCACAGGATAAAACAGGTTTTTTGTATCACTAATTGCCCAGTACGATTACAACATACAATATTATTGTCACTGCTACATTTCTGTGATGCTACCAGAAATTATTTCCACTACTAATTAATTACCGTTGAGCTCAAAGGTTATATTAATAAACGGTTAACGAATGTGTATTTATGAAGACGATTTGTGAGACTGGTAAACTTATGATACGTACGATGGTCTTTCGTTCTACACGGTGCATTTCAAGGTCCTGCACCCATCCGTCGGTAAACTGTACCTGGGCTTGTTGCAGTGACCGGAAGTTACTAAACTTCATGAGTGTATGCACTCACTCCAAGAACCGTATAATTATAAATATGCATATAAATATGCTAAGATGAGATAGCTGACTTCATCTAACTAGCAAATGTTGTCCAGGCTCCGTTGGTGATGCAGGTTTTTTTAATGTGTATGATATTTTTGTCATGCGATTTTAAAGCCGGTCCTACAACCGCATCCAAGAATAACATGCAGCTTATCTCAGAACTGTCGGTGAAAATTATTCTTGGAGCTAGGTTTAATTGAGCTGCATTTTAAAGAGGTGCAATTTCACAATTTGTGTATATTTTCTAAGTTCACTATTTTGTCATGTGTTGAGAAAAACACAGATTTTAAAATTACATGGTCTAATATTTACATTTAGCATAACTGCAACATTATTTTTTCGTTTGTTTTTTTTAAAGACTCGAAAGGACTTGAAATTCAAAGTTTCAGACTTGTGACTTGACTCGGACTTTTACACCAGTGACTTGAGACTCGACTCCGACTTGCCTGACATTACTTGAGACTTGACTTGAGACTTGAGGATAAAGACTTGAGACTTACTTGAGACTTGCAAAACAATGACTTGGTCCCACCTCTGCTGTCAGCGTTAATCTCGAATTTACGGACCGCCCCGTGCGTGGGGCTGTATTAACGAGCTAACTGCGCTAACACATTGACGCCACGCAGCCCCACGTACGGGGCTAACGGAGCTAACTTGCTGACGGCGATTTGTTGCGTTAATGTGGTTTTGGCGTTAACGTCATTTTAACGAGATTAACACTGACAGCACTAACAAAAAGACAAAGAGACAGAGTTGGAGTTGGCTGAAGCCACGGTGATGCGAGGACGTCTGCAGGCTCAGAGTGAATCAGCTGTTTCTGGGACTGAACTGATTGTCCTCTTGCTCACATGTTTGTCAGCTGATCTGAATCTGAATCTCTGCACCGCCGTCGAGCTTACTTCATATGAAAGGCCGTGATTGACGTGTGAAGCTCTTCCCATCGCAGGTTTAAAGAAACTGCAGCATGAAAATGTTTTTCACACCATCAGAGTCAAAAGTGTTAAAACAGACTGTGAGCCACGCTGACGCCAAATCTGTCGACGTGTTTCATCCAAAAACAGTCCGAGTGTGGACTGCACATGCTCAGTACCAACCTGAGACAGAACAGAGGAGCTGTCAGAATATTTATATCCACACCCTCCTGTTTTAACTTCATTTATATTTAGATGAACTGATCCATGTGTGAGATCCATATTTAATTACAGTTCTGAGACAACAGACGCACAGAAATAGACTCAGAAACAGGACGGATTTTTATACTTGACTGATTCTGATTCAGTGGAATTCTCTTTATTGGGTCCTCCTCACCTTTCATGGGAGACATTAACAGATCAGCCAAAAAATGAGGAGATGCAGGTGGGTTACAGAGACATTACAGAGGTTAGAGACGCACTCCAACAGTAAAGAGGAGAACAGTAAAGTAAGAGAGACGCAGAAAGTAAACATGAACAAACATAAGGAGACGACCCATTCTCACACAAAGGAAAAACATGAGATGCAGGATGACCTCAAAGACATAAAAACATGTAAAAGATGGAAAACGGGCAGAAATAGGCGCTAAGAGCAGGTTTCCCACACACTGAATAAACCTGTTGGATTAGCAACCGTTTCTCTGTTCTGGGCACAGACAGACTCGATGTGGAGGCCGGGTGTGGCTGAGACCGAGCACCAGACTGGATGACAGATTCAATCTGTGCAGGTCTCAAAAACAGCGTTTAATCCAAGAGAATCACAATCAACCTGAAATATGAAGAGGGGCAGTGACAGCGCAGCACTTCCTGCTGTCACAGAGACACATTTCATCAGGAGGGAGATGAGAAACAGAGAAAGTAATTACAGCGCTGAAATAAAGTGAGATGAAGTGCAGACGGAGAAAACAGGTCCGATAGCTGAATTCAAAGTCATTAACTGCAAACAGAGAGAGTCACAAAAACACAAGGAAACATTCAGATCTGAGAATGCAGGGCTCAGATAACCTGAAGAAAAGTTCATGAAACTGAAACAAGTGTGACTGTTCAAGGCACGAACCCTCCAACCTCCAGGGTTACGCCTCTGTCTGATTAGCCACAGTTCATACTGTAACAGTTCTGATGATGCATACTGTGCATTAGAATTAACCCGACAGTGATTTTATTCAATAACTGACTTATTTTTGTCTGTAAAAACAAACCTTCTCAGACCTGGACATGATTATTGATTTCAGGAAGTCATAGTTCCCCACCTGCTGTCATTACCGCTGCAGACAGTCAGACTGTGGACAGGTATTTAGTAGGGGTGCAACGATACACAAAATTCACGGTTCGGTTCGATACTTTGGTGTCACGGTTCGATATTTTTTCGATACAAAAAAATGTTCATGCTTTATTCATTTGTCATTTATTAAAATTATAAATATATATTTTAACTCAAAAGTACAGTTTTTAAATTTAATGTTGCTGAAACAACAAAGTAATAAAAAAATTAATCTATCTGATGGAGAAATCCCGCATCTTTGGAAAAGAGAGTTTATTACAGAGAAATGGCTCTTTCCAAAATAAAAGCTATACTATACGCTTCTTCTGGGCTATATTCTCAGCAGAAGTTAAACATATCAGGTCCCCATAAGGAGAATCCTGTGCTAACGGCTGTCTAAATGACTCGGGTAAAGTGTGTAGCAAGCGTGCTTGTTGTTTTTGTCTGCTTCCACTTGTCTTTGCACTAGGATGCTGTCGGAGTAAACGTGCAGTCATATTCGTTGTGTTCCCACTAGTGCTGTCAGCGTTAATCTGAAATGACGTTAACGCCACAACACGGCAAATCTCCATTAACGAGCTACCGCCGATCGCCCCGTGCGTGGGGCTGGACGGCCAACACGTTAACGAGCTAACTGCGCTAACACACTAGCTCCTACCCATGTAATTGAGCATTGCATGGCAAATCCAACATACTGTTTTACTTTAGTCCATGACACGCTTACCTTCAGGGTCATACGTCACATGAAAACCAAAATAGTTCCAAAGGCCAGATCTGAATGAGGGTGGGGGAGGTTCAGTTTGCCATGTTGAACCTCCCCCACGAGCTTAACTTCTGTCTTGCTAGCTTGCCCTGCGCTCAGTGAATCTGCGCTCGACTACTCTGCCTAGGCTGCACTGTCGAGCGCAGATCCACTGAGCGCTCAACACAGACAGCATCGTCAGAAGGAAAGTTGATAAAATAAATTACAAATGTTGTATTGTTTGATACATATGCGTACCGAACCGAAAGCACTGTATCGAACGGTTCAATATCGATACGAGTATCGTTGCACCCCTAATATTTAGGCGTTGTTCCATAAACTGTGCTTCGAGCCTCACACTGAGGCCACCACCAAAACATTCAGTACAGTCTGTTCTTTTTAAAGGAAATTAGAACTTGTAATGTCTCGTCTGAAACGCTGCTTGGTTTGGTAACATGACTCTGACGAACACGAATTGGCTGGAACGTCTGGTAGAAACTGCCAGAAAACTCTCAGGGCGTTTGCAAGACAGGCTTTTAGCCATTTATAGGACGCATGTGCTGGGGAAGGCTCCGTCTGTTATGAATTGTTTTAACCACTCACTTCACAGAGAGTTTGTGCCATTATCCTCCGTTACCCTTGTTTTCCTGAGCCCAGTGAGAGCTGCTGCCACACTGATACGACTTTGTGTCGATGATTAGCACCACGATCAGCCTGCAGTGTGAAGCACAGCTGGACCTCAGAAAACATCTGCATGTTAGGCCCACCCTCCTCCTTGCTCTCTGTGGCGGTGACGGTCTCTCGGCTGTCCACCTGCTGAGGTGACTTATCGACGAGCTGTCGGGCATCGCCGTGGCAACAATCACTTTCCCTCATTAGGAAACACACAGTGGTCGCGTTGCTGCTGTTGAAAGCTGGGAAACATTTTCTGTTGTATTTTTCTTATTTATTACACCGTGAATAAAGATTTCCTATTTTTGGTAACCTTGATGACCGCACTGCTTTAAAGCATCTGCTGTTTAAACCTTCATCTGATGGAAAGTAAAAACACAGAGTAGCTTTTCTCAAAGTTACAAAAGAAGGTCTCCAAAGGTTGATTCTGTTCATTTGGACGTAACGGTTTCAGTGGGAGAAACATTTCATCAACATCCAAGTGACTTCTTCAGTCTCAGCTGACTGTTTCCTCAATCTTATATCCTACCCTGGAACGCCACCAAGCCATTGGTTCAGGTATGTGGATGACACCTGGGTGAAAATCAGATCTCAGGACGTTCCACATTTCACGGATCACATTAACTCGGTGGACCGACACATCAAATTCACCAGGGAGGATATGAAAAGTGGCAGGTTAGCCTTCTTAGACTGTGAGATTTCCATCAGTAATGGGGGACATCTAAAAGCTGACGTGTACCGTAAACCTACACATACTGATCAGTATCTAAGGTTTGACTCTCATCATCCACTGGAGCACAAACTGGGCGTCATCAGGACGCAACACAGAGCGAACACCATCCCCACAGACACAGCAGCCAGGGAGGCAGAAGAACGTGGAGTCAAGGGGCCATTTACGTGAAAAGGGAAAGACCATCTCTGAATCGAGGAGGGGGCCTAAGGGTACGGCCTTAACGCCCACTCACATCCTACCCTACTACAGTGGTGGGTCTTATCACCAATGGTGATGAGACGGCCTACAGGGAGGAGGTCAGCGCCCTGACCCACTGGTGTCAAGACAACCATCTCACCCTCAACGTCGCAAAGACAAAGGAGTTGATAGTGGACTTCCGGAGGTGCAGAGAAGTACACACCCCCATCACCATCAACGGCGCTGCTGTGGAGAGAGTGAGCAGCTTCCAGTTCCTTGGTGTACATCTGGCTGAGGATCTTACGTGGTCAGTACACACAAACAAAACAGTGAAGAAGGCCCAGCAGCGCCTCTTCTTTCTCAGGAGACTGAAAAGATTCGGCATGAGCCCCCGCATCCTCAGGACCTTCTATCACTGTGCCATTGAGAGCATCCTCACTGGATGCATCACCACCTGGTACGGCAACAGCACCGCCTACAACTGCAAAGCTCTCCAGCGAGTAGTGCGGTGCTCTGAACGGATAATTGGAGGTGAGCTTCCCTCCCTCCAAGACATCTACAGGAAGCGGTGCCTGAGGAAAGCGGGGAGGATCATCAAGGACTCCAGTCACCCCAGCCATAAACTGTTCAGACTGCTTCCATCAGGAAGGAGGTTCTGCAGCATCCGGTCCCGTACCAGCAGACTGAGAGACAGCTTTTTCCATCAGGCCATCAGACTGCTGAACACGTCATAGACACCTCAGCTTCACTACTGGAACTTCAACATTATGCACTCCACACTGTATATAAATGCCACTTGTTTTGCACATGTCTCAACTCTGTATATTTTTATATATTTTATTTATTGTTTACTCTATTTAATTTGTAAAATATGTGTACACACACACACACACACACACACACGTAGAAAAATATTTAGTATACACATCCAGAAATGCATATACTATTATATATTGTACATATATTTATTAGTTTCAGATGTAGCCATTCTTGTATTTTGCTTGTTTACATTATTGTATTTTGCACAACTCTGTTGCTTGTGAAGCTCGCACACAAGAATTTCACTCACATGTGCTGTACCAATGTACCTGCACATGTGATGTGACAATAAAAGTGATTTGATTTGATTTGACATCCTGGGCCATCTGACCTCAGGAAATCACATGATAAGGTGGGGCCAGGTTTCACAATGAGCTAACCCGAAACCCTGGCTGATTGGGACCCACACCAGCTTTCACACCTCGGCTCATGTGATTAGGTAGAGGATCATCAGGGGTCTTTTGTCCCTCTGTGGGGGGAAACTCCCACTAGGTTTATATCTGGGACTCTCCACCATTTGACCTTAGAACTGAAGAAGCTTCTCGGATGAGAGGTGAAACGTCTTCAAGCAACTTAAAGAAGTCCAGACGCTTTTCTTTCCAAGCTCCTTAGACTACGATGACCTGGATGACTGAGAACCTTCACAGACATAAGTCTTGAAATAAGTCGTAAAATTGAGCAAAGCGTCAAGGCCAGGTTTTCTTAATAAAGGGCCTTCCAGGGTGGCAGACTGGGGCATACTTAACCCTTTAAAGCCGGTCGGAGCGGGCACGCTCCGTTTTGCGTAACTATTTTTAAATCCTGGTAGCACTGCAACCACGTAAGCTAGCGCAATAAGGTTTATTTGCATATGAAACCGGAGGAGTTGTACTTACATCTTATGCCATCAGCTTGCCCTCGGTCACGGTTTCCTTCCACATATAGCTTTGCAAAAACTGCATAAAAAGCTCTTGCAGCAACAA
>NC_135187.1:202500-272500 GCF_041146795.1 Maylandia zebra | reverse complement strand
TTGTGTTTCCCTCCATGGCCCTGGTTTATTTTCTAGTTTGAGTTTCTTGTTTCTAGTTTAGTTTTGTGTGTTTGATGTGAGTTTTCCAGCAGTAAAGCTGCTGTTTGAGTTTATTCCTCCGTCTCGAGTCCTGCATTTGGGTCCCCATCCTGCCTGCCACACAACACTAACCGTGACATTTTCAGAGACGGGTCACAAAACAATGGCAACGACTGCCCCTCCATTATGTGGAGAGCTGGCTGTAGCTTAGGTGGTAGGGCAGGTTGATGGTTCAATCCCGGAGCACGACTTGTTGAGCCTGTTAGATGGAAACAGCATAGAAAGAGGATTTACCAAATTCAAACTAGAAATGACAGCAGAGGGGACAGAAGACCACCAAAGTGAGACAGGAAGTGACCAAACCAATGACCGACTCACATACCTGAAGGACGAGAATCCAAAGGAACAGGAAGAAGGTTGATATAAATGTAAACCAGGAACCAGCGACATGGAAAACCCTGAAACAAAAACATATTAGAAAGAGACCAAACTCCTGACATTTTCACTTCCTTGGTTTTGCCCCACTCTTTCCAAGAAGCTCTGGTTTCCAGTGGTTAGCTGGGCAAGCAGCTTTGTTTTCCCTGTTTTTCAGGTTGGCCCTGATCAGCATGCGAACAGCAGCCTGTTTACCTCATCAAACAAACTGGCCTTCAGAGCGGCTCCAGGCTGACGACCTCAGCCAGGAATCGATGCTGAGGCTGAGGAACCCTGAGAGGGAAGCTGAGGGTGATGCAGACAGGTCATGTGATGCTCTTTTCTCTCTTTGACTGACCCAGAGAGCATAACAACGATGGGACCAGACTCACCTGTGAACCAGTGGCGTGTCTAGAAAATTTTTGTTGGGGGGGCCAGGTAGGGGCACAGATTTGGAGAAGGGTGGCAGATGTAATTGGCAGATAATGTTAAAAACAATTCTACCAACCGTTAACCATAATTCAATAAAACTATAAACCTAATAACTGAATGCGCTTTTAACTCTTATTAGAATGAGATTTTAACCACTACGGTGCAAAGTTGTTAGATACTGCGTTGATAAAGTACAAGAGATACAATCAGTGCTTTGTCAGTGTTTACTCAGCAGTCAAGGACAGCAATATTTGCATAGTATTTTTACTGACATATAGTGCACATATGTTTTGGGCAAAAACTTTTTTTAATATTAAAATACGAAAAATTTTTAACATACAATTGGCAAATTAGCCAATGCAAAACTTTATCTGCCTGTTAAAAAAACAAGATAATCTTCTCACAAACTGGTGTTTGATTGTGAAACAGGAAAAAAGTGGGGAAACAACTGAAAAGACTAACATTTGAATAAAACCTGAAAGCAAGTAAATACTTTCTATGCTGCCTTATGGTAAACTTTGGTAATATTGATAAAGAACAACACTGGCTGATGATGAAATACAGTCAGCTGGCATGGTGACACTGCCAGTATTAACCTGCAGGGCTGGACTGGGACAGAAAAATTGGGCATTTTGACTACAGACCGGCCCCCCAGGTATTAAAGCCATAAAGCCTTTGAATGAAAACAAACGCTGCTGTGACAGTGATGTACAGTCTTGTTGGTATATGTATGATTTCTATACATTTTACGTCAGATAAAAACTTTCAGATAATTATTTTTTAAAAGCTAGACATTTTAAATGAGAATAAGAAAGAAAAGTATTTCTTTGTGCCCCCCTCTCCCTGTTAATGCCCTACCTGCCCCCTGGCAACACTTTGCTAGACCCGCCCCTGCACAGTTACCAGCTGTCAGCTATGTAAAAAAGGATCCTGGTGTTATTTGTCTCTCAGAAACAGTTCATAACTTCAACTCATTCATGTCACCTAAAAGGTAAACCTGTTTCTCCATCACAGCTCTGATGATCCAGTAAGGACATCTCCTGGTTTCATCTTCATGTTTCCCTCTCACCACATATCCAAACCGACATCATGACCAGCAGCTTTACAGCTGTGGCTCCAGCAAACATCAGCTGATACTAGAAATTAATATTAAATAAATTCTAACTACAGCTGATCAAGCTTAAACGTGCTGCTGTTGTTTAGCGCGACATCTGCTGGTTTCCTCTTTCTGGCGCAAAGTGGGCGATAAAAAAACGAGAGCCGATCAGCTGATCATTGATCAGTTTCATGATTGAAGTAGCAACAGGAGAGAGAGAGAATGAGAGAAGAAGAGGCAGCTGTGCAGCAAAGACACAGAATAAATCCAGCTTTGTGTCTTTTTCATTGTAGCTGAAGTCCGGGACAAACTGTTCCTTTTCACCTCAACATGAAACGCGTAATATTTTCTCTGAATGTGAGACGATTCCGTTTTTTACGGGACGGTTGGCAACTCTACTAACGAACCTTATGAACAAAATAAAGTTCAACATCAGTAACATCATAGCACCACCCAGCTGTATAGAAACTCCGTCATGCTAGCTAGTAGCAGTACGGAAAAGTCAGCATAACGAAAATAAACTCCACCTAAACTTGGTTCATATCTGACCCAGAGAGACTGCAGGTCATAACTTCTTACCTGAAGTTCGGTTCACCTGACACTCGGACCGGGCGGCCGCCTCGGGGCTCTGCTCCTCCTGCCTCCCCTTCCCTCATCCACCTGCTGGCCTCTGTGGCAGCTCCACCACAGCCACCACCAAACAGCTGAGTTATTTTTACACATCAGCCAGCATCTGGCCAATCCACCACCTCTCATTGTTCGTGCCATTACAAAAATAAATAAATAAATAAGTCATCAGCCCACTGGGCAAATCACCGGTGGGCTGATGGCCAGTCCAGCTATGTTAACCTGTTAATCAAGGGTCCCCGATCCCAGTCCATGAGGGCCAGTGTCCCTGCAGGTTTTAGATCTCACCCTGGGTTAACACACCTGAATCTCATGATTAGTTCATTCCCAGGCCTCTGGAGAACTTCAAGTCGAGAAAGTAATTTATCCATTTAAATCAGCTGTGATGGATCAAGGACACATCTAAAACCTGCCGGGACACCGGCCCTCGTGGACTGGGACCCCTGGTGTTAATCTTTCGCCGACAAATAGTTTTCTGCGGTGCCTCTTTCGTGCTTGGCTCTCCTTCCTTTGCTAACATGATGCTCATAGTGCAGAAGCCGATGCTGCATTCACTTACACTCGGATATCTGAGCTTCACTGTGAAAACATAATCATACATTTGATATTTCATTGAATGTTATTGTTTTAGCTTCGGGGTGGCACCTGGGGTGGCCAGTCTGGTTGGGGGGGTGGCCTGTGCCCCCCCCCCAGGCCACCCCGCTGGACACGCCACTGCTGTGAACACATCACTGCAGACACTGTTGGGTTTTCAGATTCCCTTCAGACTAATAACAAGAAACAGCTTTCCATCAATCAAGTTCATCAGTTGATCAGCAAAGGAGGAGCTGCAGCTGATAGGACATGACACTGGCTTCGTTTCAGCCATCCAGGGTGTTTGCACCAGTGAAAAACAACTAAATATATGTAAAAATAAAGGAAACAGGGTCATAAACAGTTTAGCTACCTGTTGAATTACTGTGCTGTCATTTCCTGCTCTCCTCTGAATCACCGTCTGGTTTCAGAGTGTCCACAAACAGCTCATCCTTAGAAGGCTCCTCTCTCTTTCTCCCACTCAGATCAGCATCCTCCTCTCTCGCCCACTCCCACTCCTCCACTCTCTCCACGCCAACACATTGCTTCACTCGAGCGGCTGCAAACATGTTACGCAACAGACGACACAGCAGAGAGGTTTGATCTGCAGGAAGTAACCCGACCTCAGCGTTCACAGCTGGACCGCCGTGTGTGTGTGCGTGTGTGCGTGTGTGTGTCACACACTCTTTAAAATCAAAGTGTTCGGGCTGCTCAACAAAAATTAAACTCTGTGATTCAAACGTTTGCTGTTTCTGACGACGTTTTCTGATCAATAATACGTCCAATTCGATCGGATGTTGGCTCCGGGTTCATGTTCAGACTGTATGAGCCACATTTACTGCGTGTACAGAAAAACACAGACTGAAACGAAACACTGTTTCTCACCAGTGTCTATAATAATCAATAATCAGTATAACAAATACCTAAAATAAGGATAAAAAGAGCAAACTCAGGTGTAAGCAGTCACACTCATTCAGCTACAGCAGTCCTCACACAGAGGCTGAGTGTGTGAGGAGTGTGTTGTTTCTCTGTGTGTATATGGGGGGGGGGGGGGGGGGGGGGGGGGGGTCACAGTCTGTTTGTGGGTCTTACAGTGTGGCTGCATGGATTGGGGGGGGGGGGGGGTATCACAGTCCTGTATCAGCCTCACAGCTTGTGTGAAGAACCCCTCCAGCATCCTGATGCTCCTGCAGCTGCTCTACTTGTCACCAGATGGCAGGAGGGAGAACAGGCCATGGTGGTGGTGGTGGGGGGGTCTCTGATGATGGAGACTGCTTCCAGGGATGGGAGAGGGACTCCAGCTATCCTACTGGCAGTCCTAACAAGCCTGTTGTTCCAGCTGCCAAACCAGCTGTGAAGCTTAGCGTCAGGATGTTTTCTGTGGGGCGAGGTGTCGGGGGTCCTGAGTCTCCTGAGGGGCTGGAGATGCTTTGTGCCTTTTTGATGCTGGTGTGCTGGTGGAGAAGGATGGGCCGTCAGCTAGGTGCCCACCCAGGAACACTGCTGACCCTCTCCACAGCAGCACCATCTATGGTGAGGTCAGTGTCATGATGTTCGCCTGGCCTCCTGAAATCGGTCACCATCTCTGTCAAGCTGCATCAGCACGACTGCCTGATGTGCTTCAAAAGCAGCCGCTCAAAGCATTAGCTCACAACTGGTGTGAGGGCCACGGGCCGAACTGGGTTTGCTTTCTTTGACACTGGAGTTTTGATGGTGCTCTTGAGTCGTGGCACGGCTGCCTGATGTGCTGAAGTGTCTTTAAAGCTCAGGAATCTTATCTGGTCCTGCCGCCGTGTCTGGGTTGATGCTGGCCTTTCTCCTCTCAGGTGTCCCGGTGGCAGTGGAAGCGTGTGTGCCCGGGTGGTGTTGTTAATCTCAAACCACGCATAGAAGTTCTTCAGTTTATCTGGTAGAGAGCGGCAGGGGAGGGGCTTGTAGTCAGTGAGGCGTTGAAAGCCCTGCCAGAGCCCTGACCCCGTGACAGCTTCTTCCTCGCTTGGACTATGAGCTGCAGCATCTCCCAAGCTTTGTTCTGAGCTCTCAGCAGAGAATAAGCGTCTCTGGTTAGTCTGTGGTTAACGGGACCGTATCTGATGTATACTTATTGATCCCTGCAGGGAAATCAGTCCTCTGCGTTTAACCCATTCACTCTGTGAAGCAGTGGGCAGCCACCAATCCCAGGGAGCAGTGTGTTGGGACAGTACCTGCCTCGGGGTAGCCGTTCAGTGGATTCAAACCCCGACCATCCGATCCCCCGACTCAGCTGTGGAGTGGCACTGTGACACATGAACTTCATGTGTAGGAAACACGCGGGCTGCTCGCCGTTACGTTATGAACCAGCACAGTGAGCTCTGACCTCCACCCAGTTCAAACTTGTCCAGAACTTTCCGACATTCCTTTGATCTTTACGGTGACGGCTGTTCAAAGGCTTCACGCTGATGGTGCTCTGAGTGAGAGTGGCACCTCTGAGGTCAGCATGATTTGCTCCATCAAATCTAATTACTTATTTTAGGTTTTCACGCATTTTCAGAGCCACAGCTGCAGCCTGCAGGGACTCTGAGACTCCTGCATTATAAAGCAGAGCATGCTGCTGTGTGTGCTTTCACCTCCACAGTGATGAATCAGCTCAACGTGGCCTCTAATAAAACTGTAAATAGCATCCACATGATGGAAATCAGCTTTAAAGGACTGATTCCATGTTCTCAAAAAGTCCACACCTCGCTTTCTTTTCCTGCAGAAGTTCAGAAAGTGAAGCTGAACTGAATGAGAATGAAGGAGGAGACGGGCAGCGGTGAAATATTAAAGAGGGAAGGAGGAGAAAGTTTAGCTGTGCACCATCAGCAAACCCTCCACGGGCGTCCTGCCCTTGCCTCGTTGAAACTGATCACACGCGCCATCACGACGCGATGCAAAGCGATGTTTTGAAAGGTTTTACATCAGTGAGTACACTCATCGGCGGATGCATGCTGTTCAGAGTGCTTATAACACAGCCTGCAGGTGAACCATCCAAGGACGAGCCCCAAAGCTAAACCAGTAATACAACCTCATTAACAAGTCATTTAACAAAGTGTGTGATCCTGTCCACCCTACAAAGTCTGTAAAGGAGGAAAACAGCTTTAGTGGAACTACAATGAGCCATGAAGACACCCGTCCGGGTGCTCTGACCCTCGTCTTGATCCTGACCCGCGTCATGTTCCAGCTGAGCGGAAAGCCGCCGGGCATTTTCCACGCTGCTGAGAAATCCTGACTTCAGGACGAGGATCGTTTTTATCCCTACACGTGGAAGCCTGTGCTTTCAGTGTTGAACTTGATTGTCATCAACCTGCCAGGCGGCAGGTGGGTGTCAGGTGGCCGTGGACACCCACCTTTGAGAACAAGGTGACATAGAGCTTGGATGCGTTCAAATCAAGGTCAGAGGTCAAGTTTTGTGAAAATGTTGTGAATGTGCCAACCCGCGAGTTTTTAAACCATGCCACAGGTGTGTTTAAACAGCTGAGGTGCAGGCGCTGACATGCATGCATGCATATTTACTTTGCAGCTTTCTCAGTGGTGCAGTATAACATGAGGCTATACCAGCGCCGTCTTCTAGTCTTCTGACATGACATCCAAAGCGTGGTTAAACTCATTCATAATCCTCATCCTTCTGCTGTCAGATTGCTGTGACTGTGTGGATTTGCAGGCCAGGCCTCAGTTTGATAGCAGGATGCCTGAAGTTCAAAGAGCCAACAAGCTACCAGCTGCACCTGTTGGAAGATATGATGCAGTGTAGGGTTAGTGACCTGGAGCTGACACACCCAATCATCCTGCTCACCGAGGGGTAGCGCTGGAAGCTGTGAACCAGAGCTGCCTGAGGTGCACTGTTAGACTTTTCATCGCCACTTTACGGTAACATACTGGCCTCACTGCTGCCAGCGTCATACCGTGACGCCGTGTTACGGTAGCTTACCTTTCTGCAGGATGATACCGTTTTTTGCTGGTGTGGTATAATACTCTTGGACAAATTATGGTAACGCACCGTAGCCTTTTTTACGGTATCTCACTGGCGACAGTTATGTCAGTGAGATACCGTTATGTCGTTATGTCGTAAATTATGTCAACAAAGTAACATCATACTGTGATTAAGAAATTGGTATACTACCGCTTATTCACGGTATGTCACTGTAAGCCCGCTGCAAGGTAATAAACTGCAATATATTAACCAGTAACTTACCGTTGGTGCGCATCATCAGTGCCAAAAATATTCATCTCTGCTAGAGGACACCGTGTCCCAACAGGCGGTCATTTACTCTTTAAACAGGTCGTAATTTACCGTAATTTCAGTTAACAGTAACATACTGTAAGAGACTGGAGGGTTCCAAAAAAACTGGTCACTTAAATTATACAAGAAATTTACTAATTTCCCTAATTTGAAGTTCTCCACTCAAATTCAGTAAGCCACTGGAGGAAAGTTGTGACATGAGGGTTAATGTGAACAACCTTTTGCTTCACAGTGGTCCCAGTCTTCCTGCTTGTCCCAACCTTGGAGGTACATTTTGTTCCCTCTTCAGGGTTTATCCTTACAAAAAACCTTGCACCCGCTGACTCCTGGTATTCCAGGTTCAATACATAGAATGAACCAAAGAAGACTGACATTGCATCAGCACAGGTGTTCTCTTTGTCCAGCTCAACAATTACACGCCCCTCTGCACTCACCATCCAGCAGGTGGCGGTCATTGAACTTTGTCCTTAAATGTATAGGGGCAACATGTTGTCATTATGCAACATAAAATAATTTCAATACTTCACTTCTTCACACTGTCTAGATAGTCATAAAGCAAATACCTACGTACAGTTAATTATTAATGGCCTTGTGTACATAAGTCCATTTTAACATATTATAATTGTACATAATTGGGAATTATTCTGCCCATTAAACACACCTAACAAAGAGTCAGCCCAGTTAAATTACCGGAGGTGAATCAACTGTATGGTTATTTTGGAGTTTATAGTTTGTGCTGCTGTTAAACTTTACAGTATTGACTTCAGTATTTCTGCTGTTGGTGTAGCTAGACTACTGTTGATCAGTAATATGTAATGTGAAATTTGATATTGTTACTTTGCTGGATTCACTGAGACACATGTCCAACAACCTTGGTTTATAAAGGAAATTACAGAAATTTGAGCTAACAAAACAGAGACTGGATACCTGTGTCCACGAAAAGCTCCTGTGCCAAACAGAAATTTTAATATGGTCTAATCAGCTCTATGTCATAAATGACTTCTTACCAAGCATAATCAGCCTTGGGGTGCTTGGCAGGCTTTTAACATGCAAACTGAACAATATAAATTTGTGTGCACTGAAGCCACAAAATTTAGAAATACACAGTTGCAAAAACTTCAGTGACCAATTACCTTTCCTGAATGACATATTCAATGCAAAAAATAAGAGTATTGTCAATAGGGACCAATTCCCAGTTTTTACATGATCAAAATTATTCACAAAAGGCTTCAATAAACAGAAAATGTGTGCCAACAAGAGAACAGTGCACAAAAATGAAAAGATATTTGAGCTCGACGCTTTAATGGGTTTAACATGACTTAGTCAGCACTCCGCACCGTACAGGTAGTACAAGCACACCTGAAAACACTGACCAGCTAACAGCTTTAAGCATTTGGGCGCAACCTCGGTAGTTCACCGATTCACCTGTTGCAAACGTCCAAGTTTCTATCAAGTCTCATAAATCCATCGGCAAATTACCTAACTAGTCTTTTGAGTCTCCACATTCAGAGATATTGACATTTTGTCTTTAAATGAAAATATCCTGGTAGCTTAAAAGTCAAAACAAACAGTACTAAGAACGCATTTCGGACTTCTCTCGAATAAGTGAAAAAAACACTTACCTTCAGACTGATTAGCTGGTTCCGATCCAACTTTAATGTGTCCCATGTCAGTCCGTTTTAGGGAAAAAGTGTTAAGTGGTTTCATTTAATTTTGAGATACTCCCGCATGGACGAGCAGCAATTTGGAGTCTAGCAGAGTTACCACGAATAGCATACGACCTTCAGATATAATCCAATCAACCTTGCATTTAACCCGATTGAACATCCAGTTACCTCTGACTACTTCTAAGTTGCACATGTTAACGGTCTCATCATCACTCTGTGCTGCAGCGAACTGTATCTGTGGCACAGAATAGTTGATGGCCATGTTGTTCTCCTGCTTTGCAGCTTTTTTTGAGTCTGAATTGCGGCTTAAACGTGCAAAACTAAGAGAAGCAGATCAATATTTTCTTCTTGTTGTTATTTAATGGTGGTTGGCAACCAGCGCAAGGAGCATTAACCACCTCGAGCAATATTTTCTATCCCCATTGTTGTTTTGAAAGTGAATACCCGACGTGTGCGTCATACGTCACGTTGTACGTCAGGTGAAGGTGTGGTGTCGGCTATCGCACCTGTCGCATTACAAAGCTTTAAAAACGTAACAATCGCTTTAAAAACACAACCCAACGCGCTAAACTGTGATAATGTGTTACATTATCACGTATATCAGGACATCTCTTCTGAACCAAGACGAAGTGGTGCTACAAAGGAATTATTTCTTTAGGAGAGCATTTAATAGCAGTCTGGCCTGCAACAAAATGCACCGCTAAAAATACAGTTTCTGCTTGTCCCAGAATTTATTAATTTTGAGAGTGAAGTTGTAGGACTGATGCTGGTTAGTGGTGTAGGTTTCATGGATGTGACACCTTGTGTAAAATGACGACCAGAGCATATTATTAAATCAGTTCACTGTAGTTAGGCAGAGGTGTCTTAAAAAGTACCACCTTATACAAAACAAATGAAGGTCCAGTATAAGAAAGAATAAGAAGAGAAAAAAGCAACATCCTGCTAAATGAAGTCATTTTTAAACATTACTCTAAATGTAGCCATTAGTTTTTGTTGCTGGCCATACAAAAATAAGTATACTTCAATTATATTTCCCAAGTATACCTTACCTAGTACGTATACTAATAATGCTTCTTGGTACTATATTGGCCCCCGTTTTAGTACATAACAGTATTCTTGAAATTAACTTTTAGATGTACTTTTTGTTCACCATAATTGTACTAGCATAATGTCATAATGTCTACAAGGGTATAATTAAAATATACTCGACTCTATCACAATACTAACCTTACAAGTATACTATTAATTAATAGTATTAATAATGTTTCACATTGTTTGAATAAACAAATACATTTATTAATATATGAGGTTCCATTCAGTTCAAGGAATTAAATTTTAGTGTGGCTGCAACTTACTCCTTAAGTTAAAAATCATGCTGTATATTGTAGTTTATATGTTATACTACTTTCACAGTGAATCACATTTTATAGTAACACACTCTGAATGAGGATTTAAGTAATTACTCTTAGATCTACAGTAGAAAACAACAGAAATCCGGATGGTGTAATAGTATAATCTCAGTAACATCACCAATTGTTACATTTGCTGTATTTTACAGCTGTTTCCATGAGTACGGTGAGTTACCGTAAAAATAATACAATCTCATGGAATTTTCCCACAATTACATGCAAATTACAGTACTAAACTGCTAACATCCTTTAGAGTTTTTTACTGTTGATTTTGCAGTACTAAGATATGGAAATTACTGCAAAGGCTAACAGTGTGGTTCAGAGGCTGACCAGGATGGCAGGACAGAGACATCAGTCCTCAACAACACACCTCTAAGGTTCCTGGCATGCAAACGTTGGTAGATGTCGTTTGATGGTAATCTGTTTCTTTATTGGACGGGGAGGAAAAGGCCGTGTTGGAGGTTTAGGGTTTGTTAAATATGCATCAGAACCATTTGCACACATCCCGAGCTTCATCTTCAAACTATTTCTGTGAACTCTTTTTACTCTAAATTAGGAGGCCTGGAAAACCACTTTGATAACCTCCTTCTCTCCAATTAGCACTCAATGCGCATTCTTCATATCCATGCTGTTTGGACGAGGACTGATGTTCACCTGGTTTGTGGCCTGTAGAGGAGATGCGAGTAGCAGAGGTTCAGTCCAGCACTGTTTGACTTTCAGGTTTTGGATGCAGAGAGGAGGAAAACGCAGCAACATTTGAAGCCTGTTGAGCTCAGCTTTAATCTGCATGTGGGAAGCAAATGAGGAGCTTGTTTCCAGAAGCAGTGTTTCAAAGGAACAACGCCCACAGACCCGCCCACAGGCTGCTGGCAGGAGAACAACAGCAGGAGGACAACACTGAACTTACAGAGACGTTCACAGCTCGGCTTTATGAGGACAAAGAGACTCTTGGAAACACTTCTGTCCATCGCAGGTTACAAAGCATCACAACGCACATGCTCCCAGAAAGCACCAATGAATGTTACTGACCCTTTCTGTGTACGCGGCGAGCTGCAGGGTTCATTCTTGCTCCTGTTTTAGGATTTCAGGTCATTTCTGCAGCTATGCAGATGATGCTGTGTTTCAGTGCACAGCCCGGTGTCGTCGACGTCGTTGGTTATTGTCGTTGTAACTTAACCTTCTCTCTGAAGCTGCAGGGTAGAATAATAAGAGGTTAGTGTTCTTCACATTCCTGTTTCTGCTGTTTGTCTCTGCAGGCATTTCAGACGCTGACCTCGTGACTCAAAGATGATCATCTCCTCTGGACCGAGAAGGAGAATCAGCTTCTGAAGCCACCAAACATTTCTCACCCCAACATGGCAGACGACCTCTACAGCAGCACCTTCTCTGCTTCGGAATCAGACTTCTCCTCATCGTCTTCGTCCTCAGCTTCAGCCGCCTTCCTCACACTCGAGCAAAGGGCGGCCTTCATTTTCGTCCTCATCCTCTTCATCTTCTTGGGCCTCCTGATCGTCCGTTGTTTCCGTATCCTCCTGGACCCGTATCGGAGCATGCCCTCCTCCACCTGGACCGACTACATGGAGAAGGACACCTTTGATTATCGGATTTCCTGACAGGCAGCCTGAGAGGCAGCAACCCTGACAAACGACAGTTAAACTGAGGCGACAATCACGCTAAGAAGGTGAAGCACAAACACAGGTGCACATTTTCCCACAAGGCGGAGAGAAACCAGACGACAGGCCACAGGGTTAAATATGCCTCTGTGACACTTTGTTGGTGTATAAAGTTTATTTATTCTACAGAAAGTTGGTGAAAAGTTCGAGCAGAAAAGGCGAGCTCCAAGTTTAATAAAAACACGACTTTCCAAATCGCTGAATAACTTTGATGATGTGAGCAGCTGTGGTTTGCTTCCACAGCCACTTTAGTCTGATGTTAGGCCTCTTACCTGGTACTGCTGAGGCGTTGTTGTTATATATGAAGTGTGGCAGGTGGGAAAAGGAAACGTGCGCTCTGTGTTTCTATAGCTTCCGGTCTGATTGTCGCCTCAGTCTGCCCGGCAGGCAGCACATCTGGGTAAAAATCTGCATTTGTCTCAAATCAATCAGTGTAATTGGAAATGTGTGAAAGTATTGAAGACATGCAAAGTCCTCAGATATGAACAAACAGCTCATGCAGATCAATTTGCACGTTTGGAGTTCTGATTGGTTTGAGATGTGCAGGTGCCATTTTTGCTCAGAAGCCACCAACGTTTAGAAATCCCTGCGCTCCGAGTGTTACAGGTGACGGATTTCTACAAGCAGCGAGCTGCCTGCCGGGCAGCGTGTCAGGGCTGCCGTCTCTCATGGAGAAGACAGTCTTTATGGTTTTTCTTTTACTTTTTGTTCTCTTTCTGAACTTTTATTGACTCAGACTCAAAGAACTTACTCTGACAGCTGCTGAAGCTCACTGAGGACGCGCAGCCTTATTTGGAGGAGGAGGCTCTGCTGATGAGTCTGCAGAGCCGAGATGTTTCCAACATCTCTCCGTCGTCCTCCTGCCGGGCTGTTGCTTAGTAACCAGTGATGTCTGCAGCCAAAACACAGAAAACAAATGACCCTCAGCTGCTGTTTCACCAGTCTGGCCCGAAGCCGACTGTCCGCCACAGCTGGCGCTGAGATCACATCCACAGGTGGGTCTGACCTCAATCTCTGCATCCAATCACAGGAAAGAAGAACCGGAATGATGAAGACTGCTCTCACACCATCAGCCATCCCAGAGGAGCGCAGAAAATGTGCTTCATTGCGACGTTTCTGGAAGTGCTGACACGGACTCATTTTTATGGACTTTAACAGGTTCAGTTAGCGATCACACTGAACGATGACCGTGCTCCCCTCTGCCAGAGCACACCACAGCTTAACCTGTGAACATCTGAACAGTCAGCAGGTCATCGTGACCCATCCAGGGCCGTGACGGCAGTTTGGGTTCAGCCAGTCTCATAAAAAGTTTGTATATTTGAGACACTTTACTGCCAGAACACCTGGGTCAAATGTTCCCGTGTGGAAGGTGTGGTGATTACATTCAGTTCCAAATATGATGAATGGGTTTAATCCAACATGTTAGATCACCTGGTCACATGAATATTTCAGTAAATATAGCAGGTTTAGGTTCTTGTGCTGGAAGCATGAATGTTCTGTCTGCCTTCCAATCGCAGCAGATCATGGTTCACTGTTAAATCTCAGTTCAGACACTCTGCCAAACACTTTACCACACTGCCAAGTGGGATGAAGAAAAGTCTCCCATCTAAAACACAGGATGAGAAATAACTGCTGTAAATTCTTCTATATGATCAGTTTAGTGTGCTAATGAACCTGAATCCATCAAACTCTGCGTCTGTTTGGAGATGCAGACTTTCCATAAAGTGGCTGAAACCATCGAGGCAAGAAGGAAGTCATGTTAGGGGAAGCCCACTGTCCTCGAAGGTTAACCCTTTAAAGACTTTGAGTTTTTGTCTGTTGTGCTTTTTGTTTTTGTTTCTGGAAGCACGACCGTGTCTCCATTTCCTCTCCATAAACGTGTTCCAGCCTGTTTTCAGGCAGAGAATCAAAGTTCTGCTACACGACAGTCTGCTAATCTCAAAACTGGAGGACTTAATGGATTTAATGGTTTCTTATCAGAAGCAGACTTGGTGACACACTTATGGACGACCTTGTCGTGCGTCGCAGCGCTGCTCTCCTGACCTGCTGCTTTGGAGCAGCTTTAGTACCTGAGGGACTTCGAGGCTCATCCTGCTGTAATGAGAGAAAATAAGCGTTTCTTTAATTTCCGTTGCTGCACTAAATGTTCGGTGCAGCTTTTCCTGAAGTTTGATGGGAGCAGAGAGAACAGCTGTGGAGGAGACCTCTTCCCACAGCAGCAGCTCTGCACTGATGTGTTTTTGCTTTTTCCTCGGGCCGCCTGCAGAAGCTCTGCTGTAAAGGGCTTCCTCGTGGTTGGAGGTCTCCTGTCAAACCTGTGAGCTGAAAAATCCCCTCGAGCAGACAAACAGTTTGAAGCCGGTGAAAATGAAAGGCCTCCCCTCTCCGGGTTTTCATCATGCAGGTCAGCTGAGGTGTGGATGGCAACGCGAAACAGACGGCATCGACTGCCAACTCCAACACAGTGAGCAGTCCGGCGTCCCTGAAGATGTTTGTGATCCTCAGACTGGGACTTACGGGGTTTCCCGACCCGTTTCCTGTGCCTCCGTGGATCTGCCTCCCAGTATTCCTCCCTCTTTCTTTCTGTGAAACTCTAAAAGTCTCTGAGGCACTTTGGGGGGGCGCTGCTGCCGGGGATACCCTGAAGGAGAAGCCATCGGCAGAAAGCGAAACGGGTGATTGTTGTCCCTGTGCAGCAGAGGGAGGCCTCTTCTCATCAAAGCACAGCGGGGTCGTGGATCTGAGATCTTTGGATTTTCTTTTTCGTTCATTTTTAAAGTTTTGGGGCTCGCTCCAGTCCCAGCAAAGCCCTCCGTCACATCACAGACAGCAGTTTTGATTTCTTCAGCACATGAGTGAGCATCACTGAAGAGTTCGTTCGCTCTGCTGCTCCAGTCACGCTGACTGTCATGGACACGTCCGTGTCCAACAGCTCCAAACGGGCTTCAGACTCCATTTAAAATAAATAAAAATTCAATATGGGCTTCAGCACTCTGGTCCTGAAATGTTCGATTTTTATAGTTAAAAATGAAAGAATGACTTCAGTCCTACATTTCAGCAGATTTTCATAATTTGATCAACTTAAAATTCCCAGATTGTTTTTAAATTTAGCATAAACATGTATTATCTGAAGAAAATCTGATCTGATAGGTTAAACTTGGGCTTTTTTACTATGTAACATTAATATTATTGTTATAATTCAAATATGAATTATGACTCAGGTCATATATTCATCTGTATCGCGACTCAAACAGCGAAACACCAACGTGACGACAAACAAACCCGTTTCCTGTTTGAGGCTTCAAACGTTTTCCTCACAGGGACGCTGGAGACTTTCCTGCTGTCGTTTGTTTAACAGGAAGTCCTTCTTTTACCGTGACCTCCATGAGTCCTTTTCTTTCACACTACTTTCAATAATAATAATCATACTCTCTGTGTCTCCGTAGAGTTTACAGGTCACTGTATGTCACACTCAACACATGTAAGAACACACACTCAGCAGTAAACGAGTGCATTACTGAGTATATTACTCCAAATAGTTCACAAACACTTTTCTAATCTCTGCTTTTCTTCGCACAGTCTCACAAAATGTCCCGGCTGCCTGTCACGAGGCACACCTGTGACAATATATCATATACAGTCTGTGCACGTGCACTTCCTGTAACACACACAGCGACTCACTGCCAAACTAAGCTCCACCCCTCCGGTCTGTCCCCCTCCTGCCTCCATCTGTCAGTTTGCAGGTGAAGCACATGTTGCTAAAGCTTATAAAGAAGAAAAACTGCGATAACGGAGTAAAAGAAGTGTGAGTAAGTGGCTCTGTCTCAGACTCTCATGACGCTACTGTCAGCTGCTGCACACCTGTGCAGATGTGCTTTAAAGCTGTGGACAGGTGTGCACGCACGCAGTCTCGTACACCTGCACTGTGGGGACAAAGACGTGGACACACTTTGTTTTTGTTCTGTCCGTGGGGATTTGTGTGCTCTCTGAGTGGCTCCACATTATTATGCAGTGATGTGTGGAGTACCAGAGGCTCCAAACACGAGTGATATGCAGTCTGAGGGGGGGCTGTCCTACTCAGGCTCGTTTCCTCACAAATGTGGAGCCATTTGCACAGCCGAGGTAATCCTGTGCAGTTTATGTCTTATTTGCTAAATGGGAGTGAAGCCAGCTCGTTTTCCCTGCAGCTCTCCGTCCGCAGGTGGAGCTCAAACAGCAGCTAAACTCCCAGGATTACACTGATGGCTTCAGTTATTACCCTTATTCCCTCCTTTCGTTTTAATGTAGACACGACAAAGACCCTGTGGCTGAGTCCAGGGAGAGCAGCGAGAGTCAGAGACGAGGGAGGCAGTGAGACGTTCATTAAGCCTCCGTGGATAAACACAGCAGGCAGGAAGTGTCGTCATTCGTGCAGCCGAACCTGAGAGCCAAATACAGGAAGAGTGATGAGCTGACGGTGGGCCAAAGTATCCAGTTCACTATGGTCGTGTCCAAATTCATGGGCTGCATCCCCCTGAGTCTACGTGGGCTGGGTCCTCAGAAGGTCGGGTAGGCCGGAAGTAAACGGCTGTGGAATGTGACGGTCTTGCCTTCAGATTAGCGTCGCCGCTGTCTCGGTGGAGTTCAATAAACTCAGCCGTCTGCTCCTTGCTATCTAAAATATAACCAGACACTGGTGTAAACTCTCGACCGTCTCACACTTCTGTTTAATCAGTTTTCTGTTTGACGTTTAGTCAGCTGTGTGAAAATCCCAGAGGAACCCACCCGGGGGATTAATAAAGTTTTATCTAATCTAATCTAAGAACTTTAATCTCAGCCAAACCGATTTACTCAGGAACAAATAAAACACTGAAAAAAGCCCAACAATAACATTTTTAGGTTGTCTAAGTGACTTACATATCACGTTTAACCTGAGCAGCGAAACTCCGCGGTGATCTGAAAATGATGTGCCGGGAGTTGTGCCGTTCTCGGCCGCATCAGTGACCCTCGAGCTCCCGGCTAGCTGTCGAGCTGGTGGGTAGCAGACGCCTCTGAAAACGTCGAAGCACTTTTGCAAATATGCGATATCTTGATAAACCGAGCAGATATTTGATGTTTACAGCTACTTTCTCGCCTGAAAATATGTTAAAAGTTTATTTTGTGACCCAGAAAGATTAATAAGAGTGATTTTAAAACTTAGTAGCGGCCGCCATTATTGGAAACTAGAGTTTGGCTGGGCCACGCTATGAATTCTGGGATATGGTAGGTCACGAAGGATACACCCGACCCATCCTTCAAATTCGGGGAAAAGGAGGACGCATTTGTCGGCTGCATTCGGAGGAGTCTACGAATTTGGACAGCCTTCGGCGCGTCGCTGTGACGGCCTACAAATGCGGCCTCAGGAGGATGCAGCCCATGAATTTGGACACGACCTATTTATCCACAATCTGATAAACCTTCAAAATAAATGACTGAAACGTGACATCCTGTTACAGGAAGGAAGCTTTTATTTTTGTAACCCTGACAAACAAAATGATCCAGATGTAGTTTGTTCTTCCTTTTTATGAAAACCTTCAAAGTAAAATCTCAGTGTGCGCGGCTTCGCTCTGAAACTGATCAAACTTACAGCTGATGAACAGCTAATCTGTTTTGTGCCGTTGTCTTTACAGTGTGTCGTTGTGTTAATAAATGTTCCAGCATAACATTAAAGCACGTTTCCTCAAAACTGTATTTTTATATCAGAAAGTCTCATATTTCTTAATCATAGACGAAACTTTGCTTTATAAATAAGATTTATGTTTCATATAGAATCACAGCTTCAGTCATAAACTGAGTGAGCCAGTTTTTTCTTTTTTAATGTTTTAATAAAAAATTCAACAGCTTTCAAATGAAACATGCATTTTGCATTTTTGTAACGTAAAGTCACAAAAACCTTGAATTATTGATCTAAACATTGTGTGTTGATTTTACACAATAAAAACATGTTAAACTTTGTGATGATCCACTTCTAGGAAATAATTATTCAAAGCAGGATTTTCCTGTGTAACAAAGGAAAATAAATTCCAGTTTAAAAACACTGATGATGGACTGCAAATGGCGCCCCTGAGCCTCCGTACTTTAGCAGAGCCGTTGGTTTTCTTTATTTGGTCGAAACGAACTCGTCTGACTGTCTGAGCCCTTTAATCGTTTTCAATCATCTGCTCTTCCTCCTCCTCTCCCTCGTCTCTCTCTAACTGTATCCTCCTCTTCCTCCTTGCCTTACACCAAGTCTGTTTACATAGGATTAGAAACTCCAGCAGCTCTGTCGCTGCTGTTTTTTACCCTTTAAGGGAGTCGGGACGTCTGTTCTACTGTCGTGTCTTTCTTTCTGTGTTTCAGACTTTGGGAAAGCAGCGACGTCTGAGCTCATCTTTGCCCTCGAGCTGCTGCTTCACCCAAACTCTTAGTTTGTTCATGCTGTATTTAAAGGGAAAATCCACCCAGAGTCCTGGGTGGGTGCACTGAGCACTGGGAGGGGGGCAAAAAGAAGTCCACTGACTGTGGGAGTGACGTGAAATGACCAGAAACAGACAAAAAAGCTGCAAAGAGACAGAAAACCACTCAGATATTGTGAAAATACACATTTCTAGTCGTACATTTGCAAAGCGTGTCGGTTCAGCTTTGCAGCATCAGAACGATGATCAACCTGAATTTCAGATTCTTAGTTCTGCTGGATTAAGTCAAGTAATATTCACAGTATTACTGCGCGTCCGATCAGAACATGTATGCTGCAGTCATACGAATGTCTTACAGGTTATATGTAGGATGCACCAATCCAGCGATGAAGCGATGACACAAGAACTCGCTCGACTCCTTAACCTGAGTGAGAGAAGTGAAAGCATCGTTGCTCACTCACATTAGAGCCGTGTAGCGACAGAAAAACGTCTGCAAATGCACAAATAGAACCTGCTCGTGTTACTTAGTTGGGTTAGCTTTGTTAGGTTCCTCCAGGAGGACAGCCCATGAACAGCCGCCCAGCACCTGGCTCGCCTTTCCCGCCCACTGGACGCTTAATTACAACAATCAGAGATGTTTGTTGTTGCGGCCACCTGGCGGACTCTCGGTAGCAGACCGCCATTATGTTCAAACCATCCCCAAAACTCGGTGTGTGGATCGTGGTGCTCCTGTGAGCGGCTCCTCGCTGCGTTTCAGAGGAAACTGTTGAGGACTTCAACCTCATACTGGTGGAAGCTGACGGGGCTGCTGAACTATATAAGTGATGCATACATATAGTTCATTTTAACCAGTTAGAGCCGGTGAATTTCTGCAGCACCTTCTCGTAACGTGAAGAACGTGACGAGGTCCAGAGGTGGTGAATGGTTGTCACTGTGAGAGTTTGAGTGAAACAACCACAGAGAGGAAAAAACACGACTTGTGCCAAAGAGGCAGGAGCGTTAAACAGAAACACAAACCACTGAACCACCACAGTGGGACGGACCCACTGTAGAGTGGCCTAAGGACCCACACGGAAGCACTGGTGGATTTTCCCTTTATGCAGCTCCTGTGGAAATGCCCTGAAACTGTGAAGTCTCTCCTTTTAAATGCAGTTTTTAAATCTTTCACAAAAAATGATGTTTTCTATGCTCTGTGTCGTGGCTTTGACAACGTGTCACAGAAACAGCTGAGCGATCGCTGGCGTGTAGATGTACGAATCACGTGTCCTTCTCTCTGCAGTGTTCCTTCACCTGGTGACAGCGTGAACCTTTTAAAGTCCAACAAACAGGTGATTGTTTCTCAGTCTGGACATGAATGTTGTGTTTTATTAATGCAAAGTTCTTAGTTTTGATAAAAACTTGGCGCTTCATGGACACGTGAGCTGCTTTTGTTCTCTCTGCACTCGGAAACAAACGAGTCTGAAAATCATTTCTGCTGTTTTTACATGTTGGGACATGAAAACTGGGAAAAGGAACAATTTACCAGAGTTAAAAACACACACACACACGTGCAGAAACCTGCTGTATGAATCTGACACCGTTCGCTCGCCTGAGGTTCGCTGATTTCAAACAAAGCTCCATCACATTTTGGCAGCTGTGAACATGAGCTCGGTGTTTCGTTGGATCTGTGGGTGCTTCCCTCCATCCACACAGCAACAAAACATCAGAGATTTGGGGGAAAGGTTTACCTTGTCACTGTGACGTGACACTGGGTGACCGGACCATCGGTTTGACAGGCGTGTGGAGGACTGTGGTACGGAGGGAGAGTTTCTTTGGTGACGGCTGCTTCTGGATACGGGTCCAAAACTAAATCACGTATCAGTGACTGTTGGTGGTTATGGTGAGGGGAAGTGGTTCCTGACAATGGGGGAAAAAGACCTCTACTCATAATGGTCAGCAACCCTAACCATCTCCACAACACAACACCATAAACACATGAGAAGCAGCGAGGGTGGGTAAGAGGGTGAGAGGTGAGCGGTAGTAGCCGCGGATAAGCGTTCGAAGGCGTTTGAATCCAGGATGGGGGGTACGTAGGATGGGAAGGAACAGCCTGAACACGTCTGTTATCAGGGTGAGAATTTGTTATGTTCAGCTCCAGCCTTGAGACCACAGCTGGCGCCGATATGGTAGCCGCATGAAATGATGGTGGTTTCCTTTAGTGTGAACAACTGCGTGTCAATTTCACAGTTGATCTAAATGTCCGCCACTGGCCTCTCAATCTCCCGTTGGAGAGCCGTGAGCTTCTCCAAGATGTTATCCAATTTTCGCTCAGAGAGCGTAGTCTGATGGGGTTATAGCAGTCAGGCGACGAGGCCTCTGAAGACCCGCCTTCTTAAAGTCTTCCTGCCTGAGTTAAATGACTCCGTCTGAGGTTGGCAGTCAGTTTCTGGGGTGAGGCTCCTGAAACGCTCTTTGGTGACGGCGGTCGTGTTGATGTTGATGGTCTTTAGGGTGCAAGGGGTTGTGAGTACGATGCAGATGGGTGGGGGTTGTGTCACCGTACGGTGGGAGGAGCTGAAACACAACCGACACAAATTTCTGATCAAAACTGTTTGCATTTTCGTGAAGATAACTCTTTATTGTCTTTGCACAGTCATACCTACTACAAACACGAAGTTAGAAACTGTCACTGCTCACAGTAACTTAATAAATAAAAAGAATGAGCACATGTTTCTTTAACCGTTCTTTTGTTCATTTTGTGAGAAACATGAATATTTTGGGTCATTTTGACCTCAGCGTTACTGAATCTGGTGATGTCAATGAAAACAGCAGAAATCTGATTACTTAATGCAGGGCGGTGTGATTGAATGCTTCGCTATGTAGTTTTCATTTAATGGTACATGATTTTCAAAATAAAACATTTCCCGTTTCAGTGTAAGGAAAACACAAATGACACAAAGACGTTTCTGCGTCTTTGACCGCGCAGCACAGTGAAGCTTAAACTTTTGTCTCTCAGCTGTGTTTTTATCTGCTCTTATTTTTTTACGGTGCAGGTGACGTGCCGATGGTGTGTTTCAGTGCGTGAACAGAGCTCCTCTATATTTTCTACGTGGCTGAAAGTTGTTGTGACTAAAGTGAAGTGTAGACTAATCTTTCTGCCTTCTGTCTGAGCTCTTCACGAGTCTGCGCTCTCGTTTTGTAAAGAAATAAAACTATTGGACCTAAACTGATTTCCTTCTCTTTCTTTGGCTTGATTTTGCTTAAATGTTGCAGCTGGGATCCAGATGCAGGAGCCCTCGCTCTCAGGGTGTAAGTACTTCCCTCTCATCCAACAGGCTTCTCTGGGTCTAAGGGCTGATGGCGGACTCTTTGTCGAGTCATTGGCCCGGTCTGTTGTCATGTGAGTCGTTAAGGTCAAGGTACGAGCAGCAGCTGAATCACCTGCCCAGGGACCTCAAAAATGATAGGTGACTTATATTTGGTGTCACCGGTTCTGTTGAGTGATGGTGGTTTACTGTGGACATAGGTCCCCATGAGCTTTTAAGACTGAAGGAGCCTCTTGGAGTTAAAAAGCATAAACATCGTGCTACCTTCAAATGAAGCACGTCACAAAGTCAGAGGGAGAACCGTCCTCCTACAGACGAGCTCCCTTCATCATCAGCAGCAGTGAAACTATTCAACATGTTCCCTAAAAGCAACCACACGTTCCCATTATACCCACAACGTCTGCAGATATAAATGAGATGAAAGGTGTTCCTGATTAAAATGAAGGGTGGACTTTGACATGTGGCCATAAATAAATAAAAACCCAATCGAGGACAGCAGATTAATATTAAACTAACACTGCACCGGATCGGTTGTTGGTGTTGCTGTTAGCAGCTGGCGGCGCTTTAATGATGAGCTCCTGTTCAGTTCTTCAGCTTTCACTCGCTGTGTCAACACGGTCGATCGTTTCCTTCTTTATAACTGTCAAAGTAAAGAGCGCCACACAGACTCATTCGATAATCAATGGAGACGGCTTCGTGTGTTTTCAGAACACAAACGTGACGCGTTGTTCAGATGTTTTGTGTTTGTGATGCCTCCTCACCGACTGCTTGGGTTTCACTGACACGTCTCAGTTTAAAACCTGCAGGACAAACAGAGCGACTGGAGGAAGAAGATGCTGCTTCATCATCGCCCTGTGGACGCTCATATGGAGAGCTAATATTAGCCTGTATTTCCATAATCTGCATGTGTGTGTGTGAGTCATCATGCATGGAGGCTGACAGATGGTCGACGGGTGGATGACAGAGTACAGCACGCTACAGCGTGCCCAACAAACCAGTGAACTACACCCAGTATCCACTGATAAAGAAACAAACGCGCTGAATTCCTCCTTCTCTCTGACACGACCTCTGTGATGTCATCGTCTGCCCGCCGCACCGCCATCGTGTTGAAGCAGTGAGATGACATCAGGCCCATAATGTAGGAGTGTGTGTTTGCCGTCCACACGCACGCACACATGCAAAATCACCACAACCTGGTGACTTTTATATCAATCCTGTTCCCATGACAACCAGTCCTGAAAATAGTCGAGAGGATGCCAGCGGTTTCTGACCACAAATTCACACACAGTGAACAGTGACATTTAGTGTGTGTCTGTGTATAGGCGCTAGTTAAAACCACAGGTTTCCAGTTGCATCACTCATCTTCCTCCCAGCATCTCGTCATCAGCGGTTGACACTGTGTGATCTCCACAGAGAGCTACTGAGACATCTTTGTGTTGGGATTTTGTGACAAGATTATCCTTTTCCTTTTATCATCCATCCATGCATCTTCTTCTGATCCGGGGCTGCCTCGTGGGGGCAGCAGCCCAAGCAGAGAAGCCCAGACCTCCCTCTCCCCAGCCATCTCCTCCAGCTTATCCGGGGGAACACCAAGGCGTTCCCAGGCCCAGATATAATCTCTCCAGCGTGTCCTGGGTCTGCCCCGGGGCCTCCTCCCGGTAGGACATGCCCGGAACACCTCACCCAGGATGCATCCTTATGAGATGCCTGAACCACCTCAACTTCGTCTCTGGCTCTTGACGAGGGCGGTCGCACTTTCTCCCTCTCCCTTCCCTTATCTTTCCTGCTTGGCTTTCTCATGTCTTTGGCTCCATCCACACCAGCCTGGATAGATTTGAAAGCTGTGTTTTCATCTGAAAACGCTCTGTGTCCACGCTAGTGTTTTCAGTTGTTCTCACGGAGTTGTGCATCCACATTGAAACAGCTGAAAACGCTTACGTTCCAGTCCTGCACAAAAGGAGCATGGAGCATGTACAAACTGATGTTAATCTTTTTCAGGGCTCTCAAAATTGAGCAAACAAAACAGCTGCTGTATAACGCCCTCCGCTGTCTTTGTTTAATTGGTCACATGACTGCATCACATGACTAAAATGCGTCATCGTTTTAGAAAGTCTGCGTTTTCGAGTGTCCACACTGTGACGGGGCAGCTCCGTTTTGAAATGTATGCGTTTTCGAGAGCGTTTTCAAATCACTGCATTTTCCTTGGGAAAAACACCGTCTCAGTGTGGACGGGAGGCCAAAACGGAGAGAAAACGATGCGCGTTCAAACGAAAACGCATCAGTGTGGACGTAGCCTCTGTCTAGTCTTGTCTACTTCTCTCCCTCTACCCTGGAAGAATCTCACAGTCTGTTCTCTAAAACCTAAAAGAGGAATTATGGATTTGATCAACTGGTTCCTGACTGCCATTGACATCCAGGTGAAGCTTAGGCTTTTCTGGCGGCGGACTGGAAAGCGATGTCGAGCGTGCTTTGTTATATTTGCTCAGAACAGCTCCGTGGAGGGGAATTTGTTTTCCACGTCCCTGCTTGGATACGCAGGGCCCGGCTCTCTGAGACCGTGCTGCCTCAGGACGGTTCATCCAGACTCTCCTGCTGACTGGCTTTTCATCCCCTCGGTGAGTGGAATCTACGAGCGTGAAGGCTCAAACCCCGAGTATTTACGTCCTTTGACTCGAGCCTCTGCTAAAAATGATGCTTCCACCCCGCTGAACATGGCGCTTTTTAATGCCCGCTCATTGACTAATAAATCATTCGTGCTTAACGATTTTATATCTTCTAAAAAACTGGACTTCTTATTTCTGCCTGAGACCTGGCAGCGGGACTTGGACTAGTCGTCCCTCATTCAACTGTCCCCGAACAGCTATTCCTTCATCAGCTAGCCTCGGGGATCTGGTTGTGGAGGAGGTCTCGCTGTGGCATTTCAGGGCCGTTTCTCCTGCCGCTCAGTGAAAGAACAAAATGAACAAAAATAAAGTTCAACATCAGTAACATCATAGCACCCACCCAGCAGTATAGAAACTCCGTCATGCTAGCTAGTACACAGTATGAAAAAAGTCAGCACAACGAAAATAAACTCCACCTAAACTTGGTTCATATCTGACCCAGATGGACTGCAGGTCATAACTTCTTACCTGAAGTTCAGTTCACCTGATACTTGGACCGGCGGCCGCCTCGGGTCTCTGCTCCTCCTGCCTCCCCTTCCTTCATCCACCTGCTGGCCTCCACCACTTGCTAATGTTACTGAATCTGTGGAAGCTCTGCGATGCCACCACACGAAGTAACGAGTAAGGAGCCTATCTAAATCCCAGTAACGAGTAACGAGCTTATCTAAATCCCAGTAACGAGTAACGAGCTTATCTAAATCCCAGTAACGAGTAACGCGTTCCTGGTTTTGGCATAATAACTAGTTACCGTGCTCGTTACCACAATAATAACGTAGTTACTGTAACGCGTTACTTAATAACGCGCTGGTCCCTACTCTGTTCTTGCGACTGCACTGAGCTCTCAATGCATCTACATGTCCCAGACATCCTGGTGATCCTAGACTAGACAGAGCTGATGTGTCGAACAACATCCTCACCACTCCTCCAAAGTGAGATGCTGTAGTACACAGGTGTATGTGGAGGATACCTGTCATGGTCCTGTCACATCAACACTAGGGATGGGTATCGTTTAGGTTTTATCCGATACCGGTGCCAAATCGGTACTTTTGAAACGGTGCCGGTGCTTAAACGGTGCTCGAACCGGTGCTTAAAGAATGGAGAACACAAACTTTGTCCAAAAACCTCTCATGTTCAGCTGTTTTTTTGTAAAAAGATAACAATGTTAGCCTTTTCTGCAGCTATGGGGCATATATGGCATCACTCTTGGCTGGAAGCAGTGCTTAAACAATGGAAAAAACACAAACTTTGTCCAAAAACCTCTCATGTTCAGCTGTTTCCCACTTTTTCTTTGGTCATTTTAGCCTTTTTGGCCAGGGTGAAGGGAGCATCTGCCATCAAACAAGAAGACAGCCGCATGTAGCTATGATGATGTTTGCTAGTTCACCTTACATGCATTAATGTAATAACGTGGTTAGCCTACTCAACGTAAATTACACACGAACATTAAGCTACTCACGCAGAGAAGAACGGCTGCTGCTGCATCATCATCCTCATCATTTCTGCTACACTGGCAGGGCTAGGGGCCAGGACTCTCCTCTTCGGGTTTTTGGGGGATGTTGCTCCGGGTCCGATAACTGGCAACCCAACCGACGTGCACAGTGTGAGGTCTCGCAGCAAGCTATCAAATACGGCGCATTTCTGGGCTTTTAAAAAAAACGCTATGCGTCGCCAGGTGTTTCATCGGATTCTTGGTGTTACCTCCTTTGACAGTATCACAGTATCAGCTTAAAGCACTTGTTGCTGCTGAGTTTGCATATTTTGCTGTGAAGTACAGCCAGACTTTGACCGCTTCACCTTGGGCATTTTTAATCTGTAGCTCTGCTCTAAAAGAACGTACGTACCTGGACCCGCCTACTATCCTCGGAAACGTAAAATGATTGGCTAGAAGTGTATCACAGCTCAGGAAAAAAAAGCACCGAAATAAAGCACCGAAATGTGCGCTGCTTTTCGGTCTGGTTACTACCGTTTATGTCAGAACCGGTGCCATTATGGCACCGGACACCGGTACCCATCCCTAATCAACACCGTGGTGAAAAAGGCCCGTCAGCGTCTCTACCACCTCAGACGCTTGAGAGACTTCCAACTGCCCTCCAAGGTGCTCAGGAACTTTTACTCGTGCACCATAGAGAGCATCCTGACGGGAAACATCTTAACCTGGTTCGGGAACAGCACCATGCAGGACAGACGAGCTCTACAGAGGGTTGTGCGGTCAGCTGAGCGCACCATCCGCTCCGAGCTCCCTGACCTGCACTCAATCTACAGCAGGCGGTGCTGGACCAAGGCCAGGAAGATGGTGAAGGACCTCAGCCATCCCAACAACAGACTGTTCTCTCTGCTGAGGTCAGGAAAGCGATTCCGCTCCCTGAAGACCAACACAGAGAGACTGAGGAGGAGCTTCTTCCTGCAGGCGATACGGTCTCTCAATCACACCACCACACAGTACTGACCCACACATACAGTTCTTACACACACACTGGACTTTCTGGACTTTGTTTACACCAGTAGCTGCTGCACAACTACACTGCGTGGTCATCTAATCGGATCACTTTATCACAAGTCACTTAAATAAATCACTTTAAGCATATTTGCACTGCACAAGACATAATGTGGATTGCACAACACTGGACATTATATTCTTCATTTCCAGTTAATACTTGTACAGCTGCTGTTATTGTGTATATATTTATTTATAATTCTTCATACATTCTTATATAGTTCTATATTGTGTATTTTGTTGTACAGTTATTTTATTTTCAACTTTAATTTATATATTTTATCTTATTCTTTCCCAGTTAAATTTACCCTTCATTCTAATTTGTGTTGTACAGTTATTTCATTTTTAACCTTAATTTATATTTTATTCCTTCCTAGTTAAATTTACCCTTTTTAATTTTTCATATTTATTTCCTATCTTATTCATAGCCTTTTCCTTTTTTGTTTTCTTTAGGTCACGAGCAGTTGTCCAAGCATTTCACTACATATCGTACTGTGTATGACTGTGTACGTGACAAATAAAATTTGAATTTGAATTTGAATTTGATACTACGTCTACTACCATGTATGTCTACACACATCCAGTGACACTGCAGCACTAGCTGTAAGTACCAACAAAGCCCCAAGCCTACTGCTGATAAATGTGCGGCTCTCGAGACCCGCACCATTTCATAAACACACCACTCAATCCAAAACCTAACTTATATGTACCTGGTATAGAATCAGGTGTCAAACTCACGTTCCTTCCTCAACCTTGTTGGACAGGTCTTCTGCAGCTGATGCAGGCATGTGGGGATGGTTCAGGGACCGAGCAGCATCATGATCATGTGAGACTCTGCTCTTCTTGCTCTTTGGGAGCGACTGGTCCACTCAACTCACTCTGGGGCTTTACATTGTCAGGTCAAGACACTACAGTAATCCAGCGTGTGTGTCTCACAGAAGGCTTCAGCAGCATCTCGGGGTCGACTGGTCCACAGTCCAGGACCATACGTGGGTGTGAGGAACTCTGTGAGGCCGCCGGGTTAACATCCGAACATCACAACAAGCAGTCAGAGGAAGCAATCTGTTCTTATCATCTTCATCACTTTCATGCACATCAATTACATCCATCACAAACACCTACTATGTCACTATGGTAACCGCTGTGACCATGACCCCCACCTTTTGGACTGTGGGAAGAAGCTCGCCCAGGCATGAGGGCAACATGCAGCTCCAGCTCAGCAGGAAGGTCGAAGCTTCCTGCGGTGAGGTCATGGCAGAGGACATTACCCCTTGGTCGGGAGGGGGGGTTTGAGGGTATGATTACGCTTTAATTATTCCATTAAATGCACTTTAATTTGCCATCAGCACAGCGGGGGAGCCACAGTCACACATTCAGCCTTTCCTCGCTGATAATAATGATGGAATTGCTCCTTCCTGTCACACTGTGCACGCTCTCACTGCAATTTTCCTCCAGTAAATAATACTGGAGGAAAATTGCTCTTGTTTCTGCTGCTGTGTTATCACATGAGGATTTAAAGCTTTAATTAGGATTAATTCAGGCTGAATAAGAAATTTAAATGGAGGGGAGGGGGTGTTGCTTTATTCTGAGTCAGAATAACTAATAATGAAAGTCCAGTTTCCTGAACACGTCTGTCCAAGCTGCTGGTACGTGACCCTTCAGCCTGCATGTCAACCACTAAACTGCTACAGTCACCCTGCTGCTCGTCTCAATGGCACCGGGGGGGTTCTTGGATAGATGATAAAGATCTGCACACTTGAAGCTGTTATCACATACTTGTATATTTATACAAGAGTACAAACATCTTCTGTCCTCTCAGTGTTTGCACTCAGCAAACAAACAGCACGTTACTCTGAACCAGAGAAACCGCTCGCCCTGCAGGGCGCTTTTATTACGGAGCTTTAAACAGCTTCCATCAGGAATGAATGAATTGTATGTAATTATTCAATCAACATGTTTGTACCAAGTTAGTCTAATTAAATTCATTTAAATTCAGGTTATATTGTTTAAACACTTTGGCACATCAAACGTCAGTCTTGTTACATGAACTAGTAAAATATTTGTTTGTCCAATGATAATCTTGTTGAATGAACAAATGTAACTTATGTGTGTAGTACATGTTGTGTTCATATTACATAACGTTCAACAAAAACAGATTTACAACAACTTCCAATACATCCAGTCCTGGGGGGCATAACCCAGAAGAGACAGGTACACTCAAAAAAAAGGAAATAGGGTGGTTGTTACATTACAAAAGTCTAACTTGAGCAAAATAGTTTCATGTTTCTATGGTGAATCCAATTAAATCATGATGGATGAGATTCAACCACTTAGTTTGTTCTTCTTCAGATGACCTGATACAGTCTAGGAAGAGCAGTTAGTTGCCTGCACTCACGAAATTCACAAGATCACACGAGATTTCAAACCACAGGACAATCACTGGGGTTATAAGAGGCAGAAAACCACACACACACCACGTGTATGCTGTGGCTGTCGATTGTGGTTTAACCTGGAAAGAAACATGAAGAAAATTCTGCATCAAGCATAGCGTTCCTGCTTTTGTTAAGTTTGGCAGCTCAGTGGCTGAGTGGAACCTGAGGGAACAGTGCGAACCACCACCACGCCACCAAAATTAAAATAAAGGGTAAATTTAACGAGGAAAGAATAAAATAAAATATCAAAATTAAAGTTAAAAATAAAATAACTGTAGAACAAAATACACAATATAGAAATATATGAAGAATATATGAAGAAATACAGAACAAGAGCAGCTGTACGAGTAATACACGTTTAAATGTAGTTTAGTGGATTTCTCCCTGTGCAGTAGCGCTGCTGCTTTAGATAAATGCACCACAGCTAATGAACAGACTTTGTCCCTGTTAGACTTTTAAGAGACAACCTGCCCACACAATATGCCAGGACACTGTGACTAACACGCAGGGACACACGGATACTTGACCTGCGATCGCCGACGCTGATGTTCTTCTTTCTGGCAGGTGTGGTGGAAGGAAAACTGAAAAGCTGCGATGACATCCAAGGATGGTGCGTGAGTTACAGATCAGGTATTCTGAAGGCAGCATGCCATTCATTTATCAGCTTACTTTCAAAATCAGGATGTGATGACACAAGCGGATCCGTGTGTCCGACTGAAACCTACATTTACAGAAATACTTTTCCTTAACTTTAAAAATCTTTGGTAGCCATTAGCAGAGGTGTGGACTCGAGTCACATGACTCGAGTCCGAGTCATGTGACTCGGACTCGAGTCACATGACTCGGACTCGAGTCACATGACTCGGACTCGAGTCCAAGTCATGTGACTCGAGTCATTCATTTTATGACTTTAGACTTGACTTGAAAAAATGTTCTAAGACTTGTGACTTGACTTGGACTTTTACACCAATGACCTGGGACTTGAATTGGACTTGAACCGGTTTACTTGAAAAGACTTGATATTTCACCCCAAATATAAAATTTAACACACATATTATATAGAAAGTGTGCATCATTAATTCAAACCACACTCCGTACGTATGTGTGCGTGAGCTGTAGCACAGCCAATCAAATTAACCCGATTTTTTTTTTTGTGTCCCGTTTGGATCTTTAGCATCAGAATTGTTGTCTTAAGGCCAAGAAAGATGCCAAGCGGATTTATTTTACCAAGTGGATCATCATGGCCTTGCCATATTGGTCCATTTGATTGACCTTTATTATAATTATGAATTTATTTTATTTTCAGTTGCTACAAACGGGACAGACATGACTGGGGGATAGGACAGGGAGAAAGAATGAAAGAAAGAGAGGGAGAGAAAGAAAACCAAAGGGGAGAAGAGACGGTGAGAAGGGGGAAGAAAGAAAGAAAAACAAACAAAACACCTGGGTCACCTGTATGGAGAAAAAAAACAGGAGAAAGCAAACAACAAAGAGCAACATAATAAAAAAAACGGCACCATCACAATAAACTAGCTAGCAGTAGATAACAGTAGATACTAAATAATAAACGATATTGTGCAGCACGCAAGATAGACAGCGCACAATGTGCTTTGAGGCAGCAGCCAAGAAAGCTGTAGTCCGCGTCTGTGAATACCCGTGTGTACACCTGTGTGCACACCTGTGTGGATCAGCATGCTTGCATTCCAAAGGTTTCTCCATGTAATGATCTGCTAGGGAGTGTGGGGAGCCACAGCCCCGTCCTCCAGGGTATGAAGCAGGTATGGAGGAGATCCAGGCCCCAGACATCCAGAGGCCCCAGAGTACAAGGACCCGAGGAGGACCACCAAAGGGGGGGAACCGTGCCTGGTTATTTCTAACATTTTGAGTTATTTTCCAGTGTTAGAAAACCAGCACTGCTCGGTGTTAGCCATTGTTTATCTTCAAAACTGACTAGGTTACTTTTAAACATATAACACTGTCAAAAGTGTTAATTTAACACTCAGAGGTGTGGACCCATATAGACACTCTCCAGTGTTAATTTAACACTGGAGATTTTGCTGTGCACTAGCTTCCTCTCAGAGAGCAGCGCGACTCTTCCCGAAAACCCTCAGTGTCTAAATGCATTTAAAATTGAGGGCAGGGCACCAGCGCCAGAGGTGGGTTGGAATACACCGACCATCCACTGGATGCTGTAAAACGTGCCCACCCCCAAGGCCCTATATGTATGTGTTAGGTGAGAGTGTGAGTAATGTGGATGTCTAGGTTGCAGAATAAAATTGAGGCACAGGCGGCCAGAAGGGGACAGAGGGGGAGTGCCTCCCCTGCACCCTGGTGACATACCTGCGCCCCAAGCCCTGCGTGTGTGGGTGTGTGTGGTAGAGCGGGAATAGGGAGGCAGCTGAAGATGGGGAGGGAAGAAAGGGAGGGGCAAGTGGCCGACGCCGATTCTTTTTTTAAAAAGAAAAGAAAAAAACCCTCAAAAATGCTACAAGGAGTTATTTTTGGTATTTACATACATGCAATACACACAGCAGCAGACGTATCACTGCTGTAACACTTAAGTGTTACAGCAGTGATACGTCTGCTGCTGTCAGGCCTGCAGGTATCAGGCTGCTGTTCTCCTTCATCTCATAGTGGACAGAAATTATTTTTTGGAGCGGCACAAATAATTTGTGTGGCATCAGATTTGATGCAGAACAGCTGATCGTTCTGTAAATAGTTTGAAATGTTTATTTAAAAACACCTTGGCTGCATTTTTAGGTAAACAGCTGCAAAAACTCAGTTACTTTTTTGAAGAAGTAACTATATAATTAATTGCCCAACATTGGTCATTATTTACTGTATTTGCAGACAGAGTTACAGACTCTCTCCCAGACCACAGACTCATCATACAGTCAGAGCTTTATGAAAAATAAAGAAAGTTGTGTTTTCAAAATTGGAGTTGAAGTTATTTTTCCTTCCAATAGTGTTAACATGCTGCAGGTCATGAACAAGATTTTTTTACATTTTCATTGTCAGTGGGCTAAAGCAGTTAATTAAAAGTCGTCTAACAGAAATGTAAATGCTGTGATTTGATTATTTTAATAAACATGTAACTTGGATGGATTAGATGCTGGCGTGACCACAGTGCACACGTCTGCTGTTGCTCACAGCGGTCTGAGGGACGCTCAGGGAGTTTGTGTGTTCGCTCAGACATGAAACATTAGAGGGAACATTGGTCACAGGTCACTGACTGATGATTTGGTGCTATAGATTAACTAGAATTTATTATCATGACAATTGTTAGGCTGCTGATGTAAATTGATTCATTAGTGTATATTTGACAAAGAATCTTAAGTGACATGTCTCACTTTTTATATGTGTTATTTTATCAGGTGGCAGTATGTCCTAGTGCAGTCAGAGGGGAGGAGCCAGGGCCAAAGGTGAGGCACATCAAGCTCAGAATAATAATTGTAATCTGAGGATAAAACACAGGTACTGAGGATGAAAGAAGCTTCAGTGCTCTCAGAAGAGTAAAAACAGGGCTAAGGTCCACCAGGAGAGACTGGACAGTATAGATGGAAAACCAATATGCCAGCAGTTTATCTCAGTTAACGAGAGGAGCAGGCATGTGTTTGGCTCCTAAACATAGTAGACGTTGAGTTGTTGTGTGGGACACCAGTAGCTGTAACAGTAGTTCATGTTTAGAATAAAAGATCCCAGCTTAAATGGCTTAAAAGCATGTAGAATAGCATATGTAGGGTAGTATATTTCTCCTTTTTTTTAAAGAAGCAAAGACAAAAGAGGGGAAAACAGAAACAGGGCAGGTTCGGTGGTTGAATCATCCGTCCCCACCAACGCCAAAACCAAATCTACGCACTTGCGCTCACTACATGCTTTATACAGTTTCCTCAGATATGCATGAACATTTTCACACTTTTCTCTTTTGTTTAAACTCTCGTAAAGTTCAACCCATCGTAGAAACATAAGTCCAGTATTATAAAACGAAACCGTGCAGAACGTTTTGTGGGCAGATTTATATAAATTCGACAAGCTAAACTCATTCTGTGCTGTACAGCAGCAGTCCGTAACCTTTTTTGCACCACGGACCAGTTTAATGTCAGACAATATTTTCACGGACCGGCCTTTAAGGTGTCGCAGATAAATACGACAAAATAAAATTATACAAACAAAGACAGAAACGGTGGTATTTTGTAAATATAATAATAAACACGAATTCACTGTGTAATTGTGTAACTTTATGAGCAGCGTCCTCCTGAAATGTGCCAACAACGTCCTCCTATGTGCTGCTCTCTGGTCGCTATGGTAACGCGTGAATAGTTCTTTCAAAATAAGACACACGACCACGACACGGGAAAAGACACAGGGAAACCGACTCAGCGGACCGGCACTGGTCCATGGCCCTGTTGGGGGCTGCTGCTGTACAGGAGACACTGTACTAGGTTGATGGACAATTGTCTACAACAATCACAATGCACAACACAATGTACTGAAAAAAATTATTTGTATTGGGACAGCCTTCGTCACATTGCTGTGACGTAATCGGCCTTAAAATGCGGCCTGTAAGGCTGCAGACCCTGAATTGGGACACAGCCATTAAATACAAAAGGTGGACGGAGCTAAGAGGAAACAGCTGGGAGACACGGCTGACGAGCCAGGGAGAGCACAAAGCTGAACGCACAGACATAAGGCACAGACCTACAAAGTAAAACATGAAGTACACGACAGACAGAGAGATCCAGACGAGACACGGAACTTAACAGATGCAGACTCATGAGCAGACAAAATAACATCATGGACAGACAGAGGGAACACAGAGAAGAGGGAACACAGAGAAGAGGGAGCACAGAATAAACACCAGGAGACCAAATAACAAAACCTAAAAACTAGAACTCAGGAAGTACTGCCAAACCAGGAAGCTGAAATACTAGGACAGAACCAAAACAGACAGTCATACTTTGTAATAAAATCAAAAGAAAAAGTACAAAACCAAAAACACTGGCTCACCGACGCAGGACCCTGAGGTCCCACAGGACGATAATCACACGACATAAATCGATAAAACCTGTAAGCCAATCAAACGCGCATGTAACGTTTGCAGTTTGACACAAAGTGATATGTTTCTCCTGTTTGTCACATTTTCACTGCACTCTCGCTTCGTTGGGATGAATTAAGCTTAATTTAGAAAACCAGATTAAACATTTTTCTCAAAATGAGTTCAAAAACATGTTTGTGTAACTCACTGTGGGCTCTTCTGGTTTTCAAATGTACGCTGTTTAAAAAGAAATGTGTGAGTGTGTCAGCAGACATGGTGGTCCACGGTGATGATGATGGGGAGGAGGAGGATAACCTCTGAGCCTGTGTCATTAGAGGAAGCAGCTCTGAGCTCACGGGTTCACCTCGTGTCTGGAGCTGGAGCTCTGGCGCCCTCTAGTGCTCACCAGCTGTTACAAGAACCTTCGTCTGTGGGCAGCAGGCTGTGAGGGTGGAGAAAACAAACACGCCTACGGATGCTAGTAAAATGTTAGATATTATAAACGCTTCATAACATGCTTAACAGCATAATAAATAATACTGAAAAACTGTTCTGATTAAACTGGATGCAAAGCATACAGAAATACTCGTGTATCTCTGGGGCAGTGACCCCTGACCTCTGTCTTTTTTTTTACTGAAGCCATGCAGAGTGTTACTTTCATGTTGTGCAGGGAATGGGAGGAAATTCTGTGCTTTTTAATTGCTTTTCCAGAACTTTAATCCCTCAAACCTGTAAACGTAACGCACTTTTCTCTGTTTCTCATATATATGACCCTTGGTTATGTTGGAGTACATATTTTTAAAAGTTTATTCTTCAGCCACCACCCTGCCATGAACCTCGGGATAGGCTAGACCTCAAAGTATACAGCTAACCTGCAGAGCTGCCAAGTAACAAAGTACAAATACTTCTGGACTGTACTAAAGTACAATTTTCAGGTATCTGTGATTCAGTGCTTTTTTTCTGACCACTTTTTACTTTTACTCCCTACATGTTTACACAAACACATTTCTATGAGCTGAACAAACATCAGCAAACACACAAACTGTGTGTGTGCAGTTTGTCTCACAGTGTGCTGCAGCTAAAGTCCGGCTGCTGATCTGACAGGGAGAGAAAAGACAGAGATGGAGACAGATGATAAAGAAGGAGAGAGCTTAGTGTTAAAGGACGGACTGAAACGAACTGAGACAGACTGACTGTGTTATCTAAAGACTGCATGAGAATCCTCTGCAGGTCAGCGCAGGATATACAGGTGAGTTTGCTGCACTCTGATTGGTTTACAGTAAAGACCAGTGTGTGACTGGTGCACAGTGGCTGTGGATTCATGGTCACAATTAGCTGATATAAAGACAGCATCAACAGTGTCAGTGTAGAGGATGGAATCAGCCAGGACAGCTCAGGGGACATCTGCTCACATCTGGATGAATCCAGGTGTGTACATGCACAGAGAGCAGCAGGTCAGCTGATCACAGCCTGCACACCAAGAACATCTACTGGTCTAGCTGTACCTGAATTGGGACACACCCTTTGTTGGCTGGATTTACGTACTGCAGGGACACAAACATGTCCTTAAAATGTCTTTTTGAGCTCAGACTCCACTTTATAATATTCTGTGTGCAGCTGGAAAACACCACTTGCACTGTGCCCCACAATCTTTATTTGTCACTGGCATTTAGCTAATGAGTAATCCCAAGATTGCCTTTCACCTAACTGCTGACACGGGTTGCAACATAGCTGGCATCAGTGCTGCCAGACTTAAGCATTCCCAACCCCCGCCCGCTTCCTCTGACACATGTAGGGTCTTGGGTGGGGTGCCACACAGGCCACAGTTGGAAGGCCTTTGGCTTTGCTCGCTGTGCTGTGCAGCCACCCGTCCCTCCTTTTTAATTATAAAGTAGTATTTACAGACCACCACATACAGGACCCTGGGGGACAGGTGCGTTACCCAGAGGTTGGTGGCTGCATGCACCTTATACATTGGGGGGGGGCAGACTGTTGACAAGCTGTCAAGTGCTTATGTTGCAACTGTCCCCTAATTTGTAATAGCACTCTAGGTTTCATGCAATCATACTCATTATTCACACCTCATACGCTCACGTCCACCAACGCATGCACCCTGTAGGGCATGTTTAACACAGACAAGCAGGGCGGGGAGCAGGCAGGTCTTTCTACACCCGTTTCCTGCACCCTACCTGAGCCCGGGCTGTGTGTGTCTGTATGGTCAGCACTTCCTGTTCCTGTTCCAACACACAGTGGTGGTTTTATGAACCTAATCGGTGTAGTCAGTTTAATTAAAAAAACAACAACATCAACAACATCTTATTTCATAGCGTGATCTTGACGTGCATCATTCAAAGCACATTTTCTGTTGATTAACTCACTGATTCTATTCACTTTATTCACTCACTGTCTTTACTGTTTTGCTAGCTTAGCTTAGCTTGTAGCCGACTCGCTAGCAGCATGGCTACTTCACCTGTCCCTCCTGCACTTTCCTGCTCATTGTGTCAAATGTTTAGCTACTCCTCGGCCTCCTTTAGCAGTAATGATACCTGTAATAATAGATTAATAGATTAGATCATAGAATAATAATAATATAGAATAATAACAGATTAGATCATAGAATTGAATCATATCTGTTATTAACCTCTGTCTCTCTTCCACAGCATGTCTGCAGTTTAACTCATTGCTGTGTGTTATCTGGCTTCATGGACAGAGCATTTAATGGGATCTAAAGCTGTTCATTGCACCTTCAACCAAGTGTTATGCATTAGGTAAAACCCGGCCCATAAGTCATCTGGAGCAGTTTTACAAAATTCGGTAAATGTGATGCAGTCCTTCCTCATCATCATCATCATCACTGTCTCTGCTGTAGTCGCTGTGACTGACGATGGCAGCAGTGGTGGCAGAGTTCAGGCTGTGTTTAGTGTTATCCCGAGTACCAGTCTGAATGTCCTTGATGGCTGCTTAAACAAACCCGAGCGAGATCGATACACAAACACAGAGGTTGTGAAATCACAGAAGGCCCAGAAACATCTGAACTGTGCGCAGGAAAACCTTTGTGTCCAAACAGTGTAAACCTGCAGGTTTGTCTCTCCTGCAGCTCGTATAAAAACTGAGTGGCTCAGACTTGGTGACATGTCTGCCACCATCAGCATTATGAATCTGTGGCTCAACTGTCGCTTCCATTTCCTGTTTGCAGCGCTGGTTCTCAGCAGCTCGGCTTTGACACCTGAGGAATGCAAACCGCTGGTGACGCCGCTGTCTATGGAAGACCCCTCTGTGGTAAGACTCCTCTGATTGCTGCCTAGGTCTGTGGGGTGGGCTGTGGAGTTAACAGGTGAACGTGGTGCTGAAGTCATTGTTTGCTGTGGAGGTTCAGACTGATTTACAGCTTCATCATTAAATAACTGCATCTTAGTTTCCACTGCAGGATGGATAAAATACTTTGGTTATTAAACTGCCTACAAATGTAGACTACACACTTTTATTTGCACTTTGAAGTGGCTGAGTGAAGCTGTTGGAGAATATTTGGTTTTCACTAACAATGTTTTTTCACCTGTCCCATTTGGTTCTTTTGCCATCAGAATTATTGTCTAAAGGCAAAGAAAGATGCCCAACGGATTTACTTTACCAAATGGACCGTGCTGTATTGGTCTGTTTGATTCACCTTTGCTTTTACTGTTTATTTTATTTTCACTTGCTACACACGGGACAGACTTGACTGGAGAAAGAAAAACAGCGGGGAAGAGGGACGGGGATAAAAAAACTAAAGCCAACAAAATAAGCAGACAAAAAATACAAATATCAATCACCTGGGTCACCTGTTGACAAAGAAAAAAGGGAAAACAAGCAAAGAAAAAGAGCAACATAATAAACAACATCATCGTGATTATCTATGTGAATATAACAGTAAATATGTCTGTGAAGGTTCTCAGTCATCCAGGTCATCGTAGTCTAAGGAGCTTCAAAGAAAAGCGTCTGGACTTCTTTAAGTTGCTTGAAGACGTTTCACCTCTCATCCCAGAAGCTTCTTCAGTTCTAAGGTCAAATGGTGGAGAGTCCCAGATATAAACCTAGTGGGAGTTTCCCCCCACAGAGGGACAAAAGGACCCCTGATGATCCTCTAATCACCTGATTAGTGGCTCAGGTGATTATCTGGGACTCTCCGCCATTTGACCTTAGAACTGAAGATTATTATTATTATTATTATTATTATTATTATTATTATTATTATTATTTTATTGTGCAGCACGTAGGATTGACAGCGCACAGTGTGCTTTGAGGTAGGAGCCAAAAAGGGTGTAGTTTGTGTGTGTGAGCACCCGTGTGTACACCTGTGAGCATGGACGCGCTTGTTTTTAAAAGGTTCCTTCATGTAATGATCTGCTAGAGGGTGTGGGGGGGGCCACAGCCCCGTCCTCCAGGGCATGAAGCAGGTATGGAGGAGATCAAGACTCCAGACATCCAGAGGCCCCCAGAACACAAGAGACCAAGGAAGACCAACAGAGGGGCAGCCGCGCCACTGTCCCAGAAAGAGCTGAGGAGAGTCCCAGATGAGGGCTCACTCAGCAGCCGCGGAGCAGAAGCCAGGGGGGGTTGCAGTGACGCGCCCGTGAGCTGCGCCAGAGTGACCGAGCCCCAGGCCGAGAGGCCGAGGGCACCCCACCCCCGAAGTGGCCCGAGCGAGCCCCAGGCTCCAGGCCCCGATAAGCGGCCGCCAAGGAGTGAGCCGGTGTGTAACTGGACGCCCACCCCCAGACACAGAACCACCAACGCACCGATGTCTGAGGGAGTCCGTCACTGGCAGGGGAAGTGGTGGTGGGTGGAGATAGGCCTCCAAACCTTGGAGGGCCTGAGATGTCCCCAGAGAGGTGGCGTCTGACACCCAACCTGACATATAGACACAGACATACAGGCACACACAGATACAAACATCCATTCCCACCCTCATGCTCTCATATGCACTTACTCCACACTCAACCAACGTGGAGACAAACATAAAGAGACGCTGTACACACGATCACACTCCCCAAGCGTACTCTACAAACCGGGTCTAGGTGCCCCCGCCCCTGGAGGGGGGAACTGCACCCAGACCCAGGTGGTGTTACCCTCTTCCCTGGGGTGGGGAGAAGCAGACTGCCCCGACTCCGCAGCAGCAGGGAGGCCCCACACTCCAGACCGCAGTCGGACGGCCAACTCCTCCTCCTAGCCCCCCCGCCCAAACAGGCAGCAGAGAACGGGGGTGAGAGAAGACTCCAAACCTCCCTCCACCCACTCATTTGTAGTGTTGATGCATGTGTGTTCTAAGGTGCATTTAAAACCCAGGAGGGCTTGGAGCTACCTGCCAGAGAGCAGCAGGTAAGCGCATAGCCCCTCCTGCTAGCCCTCAGTGTCTACCTGTATTTAAAATTGAGAGGTGGGCAACGGCGCCAGAGGTGAGGTGTACACCCTGATGGTCTTCTGGATGCCGTGTAGCGTGCCCACCCCCAAGATCGTACATGTATGTGTTATGAGAGTGTGAGTAATGTGAATGTCTAAGTTGTGGGATAAAATTGAGGCTCCACAAAAATGGAGCTCAGCATTGTTAATTTCATGTTTCCTGAGTGACTGAAGCACATTTGAAACAACAGAAGTCGAGCCTTAAAACCCCAAAAATGTGACTAGTATCAAAAGGCTAAAAGTAAAATTACATAAAATCCACCCATCCATTCTCTTCCACTTCCATTATAAGTCAGGGTCGCAGGGAGACTGACATCTATCTCCATTATCACAGGAAGCAGGCACACCTGGACAGGTGTCCAGCCTGTGGCAGGGCTAACACAGAGAAGTGTGTGGACGGAGAAAACATGAAAACAGGAAGAACCCAGCCAGATGGGAGATTCCAGATCTCCTTGCTGTGAGGACACAGTGCTAACCACTGTGTGCAGACAGCGCCCTCTCCTGTCTTATTTAGTTATTGTCAGTAATAGTGATTGTCGATTGATTATTATTATTATTGTTGATTATGATTAGTGACTTATTGACTGGTCAGTGAGATTCAAACAGGGATCTGTTTTCTTCAGGTGTGACAGCTTCCTGTTGGGTCAGGAAGAACAGGATACGAAGCGCTGTCATGTTTTTGGTTTATTTAATAAAACTCATGTAGCAGGCAGCGTGTCAGCTGACTAGGCCACTTCCTTGTCTGTGCAGATGTATGGCAGGGTGAACTTCCTGCTGGGCTACACCAGTCACGACGTCTACAAAGCTCTCCTGAACCTGACCGACAGCTCCTGGGTGAAGATCAGCGCCTCACCAGTGCGCTCTGGGGAGGTCGTCATGTTGCAGGAAAACAGGATGTGAGCTCATCACACGCATCAACATCTGTTACCATTAAGCCCATCCATCCTGCACCAGAGGGTAGCAGACAGTAACAACACAACAGGGGGCAGCAGGGGGTAATAAGAGGCAACAGAGGGAAGCAAATGGTAACGGGGCATAACAGAGGTCAGCAGGGGGCAGCAGGCAACAGACAGTAACTGAGGGCAAGAGAGTTTCTGAAGTGGGCGTGAGTTTATTCTTTCTCTCTGATGTTCTCAGGAATGGAACCTGCATGACTTCAACGACGAACGTAACCTTTGAAGGAAACACTGCCACGGTGGAAAGTACGCAACCCACTCGACCTGACACACTACAGAGAAGTTCCAACATAAAAGCTGCAAAGTTTTCATGATTCTTTTTCCTGTTCTGTCTCATTTTAGATTAACTTTTTCATTTGTTTCCAGTAATATTGTTTCTTCCATCACTCATATTTTCTCTGAAATCGGTTAATTCAAACAGCTTGATATTTTTCAGTTCTTTTTTCTTCTATCTAAGGTCATTCTAGGGGATTTTTAGCTGCTTTTTTGTTTAGATGATTGTACATTCATCCCCAGGTTTTTGTGTCATTTTCCTGCATATCATCTAAGTTATTTTCAGTTAAACTCTTTGTGTCTGATTTAATTGTCTTTTAATATTAGATTGTGTATTTGTCTCTTGTAAATTGATCTCTGGCGTTTTCCTACGTGAGGTTTTCAGTCCTCGAGGTGCAGTTGGACTTCCTGTTTCAGAAGATCATGTTGTTATTACATGAAATTTTTCTGTTCCCAGTGGCCAACTCCACGTCTTCGTTCTACTTGCTGCCGAGCTGTGACGGCTGCCTCGTCTTCGTGATAAACAGCACGGCTAGAAACACCAAACGTCTGCTTAAATTACTGAAGATCGATATAGATGCCAGCGATGAGTTCGTTGCTCATTCCCTTTATCTTCTGGGTAGGACGAAAATTAGACACAGAAGTTAAAATTCTCATTTAAAATCCAAAATGTTCATCCGTTTGAGTGTTTTTGTTTGCAGGCAAAGAGTCAACCCTGAAGGAGCCGGAGCTGGAACACTTCAAGCAGCAGGCAACATGCTTGGGCTTCTCCGGAGACCCGGACTTCATCTACAACCCAGAGAAAAGTGCTTCACTTTAACTGTTTGCACTAGAATCTGAGAAATCAGTCTGAGGTGAATCAGGTGATGCGACTGTCTGTTTCTCTCTGCAGGTTTCTGTGCTGAAGGTGAAGGTATCAAGATTCCCAATTAGAGAAACCACCTACCATCAGAAACCAAGACTTCACCTGAGAAAGTAAAGAGATCAAAATCATAAAAAGTGTGTCTGCATCTTTTATTCTGGGCTTTTTAATGTAACATGGTTTAAAACCAAAGGTCTGCAGACTGCGATTACAAACACTGGTTTCTGCAGATGAGCAAACAGAAGCGATCACTGAGGAGCTGTAATCATGGCCTCAGTCTTGGCACAGAGGCTATTTTTGGTGAAGCAGCCTCTCCAGGGCTGAGTGACACGTGCTTGGGATTACAGCAATGACTCTAATATCGCTAAACAGCGCAGAATCGCTGCTTTCACAAACTGTTCAAAAGTTATAGTAATTTTAAAAAGTGTTGTAAAAACCTTTGGCCAGCAGCGTGTTAGGGGTTACAGTGTTAAGTAAGGGAATTGCCTTAGCATGGTTAAACACAGGACAGAGGAAGGTACGAACTCTAGCGAGGGTTTCATTTTAACATTATACCAACTAAGTCATTAAGTGTAACTGGATAATGAGGAAATGACTCAAGGACCGTCTTCATAAGGGAGGGACCTAAGGAGGATATCAACCCATCGCCTTGCAGTGTTGGGAAGGTTACTTTTAAAATGTATTCCACTACAGATTACAGATTACATGCCCCAAAATATATTTTGCAACGTATTCCGTTACGTTACTCAATGAGAGTAACGTATCCTGATTACTTTGGATTACTTAATATATTATCATGCTTTTTACAGCTACATGAATGTGATTTATTACTATTACTGAAGGCTACTCTCCACACCAACACCAGCTAGATGTTTAAATCATAATATAAATGAGTAACAGTAGGTGGACATTAGGTAAGGCTGCACTTTTTGCAGCGATCTCGTATAGAAAACTATTCCACGCGTATATAAAACAGGTGAGCGGCTCCAAACCGTGGTAAAGGGACCTCTGGCTAATACGTCGGGTTCGTGTCGGCTCGTAGCTGAAAACTAGCTTTACTTTGTTGTCTGGGTCACTTTGCTAGCAGAGACAGAGAGAGGCGTTGAAAGGCTGCTCCAACGGAGCTTATTGTTTCAGAGGAAACAGGAACACGGTGTACAGTCGAGTCTTAACAGCTTACTTACAGCTGGGCTCGTCAGGCTCTCTTCTTGGCTGCAGTGGTTATTATTATATTTACATGCTTCCAGCTCCCGTTTCTGCTCAGTGACAGCTCCTACTTTTCCTTTTTCTCCCTCACTCACAGACACATCACGGGTCCATCCTCCCTGCAGCACAGACTACACTGCCCATCAGGCTTTAGGGCGATGCCTGTAACACTTCCTGTTGCCTTCATATTAAATCATTTAAAAAAATATTTCTTCACGTCATTATGAGACGCGAGATTGAAACACGGGCATTTGAGCCTCTTAATGCGTGTTTTGTTTGGGTTTCCAACGGCGTGGAATTACCAAACATAGAGAGGGCATAGCCGAACATATGAAACAGGAAGTACCGCCGTGTAATCCATTTATTTCAACAAAGTAACTGTATTCTGAATACCACCTTTTTAAACAGTAACTGTAACGGATACAGTTACTCATATTTTGTATTTTAAATACGTAACGGCGGTACATGTACTCCGTTACTCCCCAACACTGTCGCCTTGTTAACAAAATGCTTAACATGACATTAACATGACTTTACAGTCAGAGGCCGTCAGTGTACGCGGAGGTCGAACTGGCGACCTTCCGGTTACAAAATGAGCTTCACAACCCCCTGAATTATGGATAATTGAAACATTGGTGTTCATCTGAACAACAAACTGGACTGGACTCATAACTCAGACGCCCTCTACAGGAAAGGGCAGAGCAGGCTGTACCTGCTGCAGAGACTCAGGTCGTTTGGAGTGGAGGGCCCACTCCTGAAGACCTTCTATGACTCTGTGGTGGCCTCAGCCATCTTCTATGGCAAGCCTATTCAAATGGCGGCCCGCGGGCCAAATGCGGCCCAGAAGCAACCTGCGAGTGGCCCTGCCTGTGGTCCTGGCAGAAACATAGAGAAAACGCAAAAAAATTAATTCATTCATTAATTTTTTAAAAAATTAAAAATTCCTACAGCGTAGTGTAGACTGTGGATGCAACAATTCTAGTAGCCTAGCAATATTTAACCCACAATGCACCGTGATGTAAACATATTAAACAATCATCGTAATATATGATGCGACAACAGCATGTCTCTCTCACTCCAAAAGCGCAAAATGAAACTGACAATGAAAACTGTCGGTTTAACCCTGCCTGGACTGACAAATACTTATTCATTTTACCGAGTTTAATAATCTTACAACATGGTAAGATTATTACCATGTTGTAATTATTACCATTATTATTACATTATGGTAAGATGTACTACCAATGTACATGGTAGTACAACAGGAGTTGTACTACCATGGTGAGGGTCCTGTACAGCCCAAGAGAGAGCTGCAGCATCTTCCCTTTCTGCTTCTTGGCGAAGAAGAAAAGGCCTTTCACAGATTCTGAAACGGTGAAATACTGCATGCTGGCCGTGGTGGATGCGGTGAAAAGTGATGAATAAATTAAAGTAAGTGTGACATCTGCTATTAAAAACGTACCCCTGTAGGACAGTTCAAATATTCGTAGAGTTGAAGTTCTGGCGTCAAACGAGTTTGAAATGCTGTTAGATGACCTGAAGAAAACTGATGTAATGTCTATAGCAGGAGATCACAGACAGAACTGATAATGCACAGTTGTGCGTATATGTCCGTTTTTTGGATGGGAAATTGCTCGGTTTACTACCGTTAGAGGGACACACAGCTGGCGAAATAATGTTTGAGAAGATTTCAGCTCTTTTTGAGGAAAATGGTCTGGATATGAAGCGTGTCTGTATACTTGTGACGGATGGGGCTCCATCCATGGCAGGAAAAATGAGTGGTCAGCGAAATATTTATTTTAATTTGAAAGGGAATTATCAAAATGTTTTTTTGTTATTATTATTATTATTATTTCAAATGTGCAAAAAAATTTTTAGTTATGGCCCCCCTTTTTTAAATGGACCTTTTGGTGTGCATTTGTGAGGTCATCAGATTTACAGGGGAAAAGGAATAAAAAAAAATACTTGTTTTTCAGTACAGTTGTGTGGGTTTGAAATTGATCATGATCTGTTGCTTACTGGCTTCAAAAAAAATATCTGGCCCAGATAAATTCCTTGGTTTGAAAATCTGGCCCAACTAACTTCGTAGTTGAATAGCCATGTTCTATGGTGTGGCCTCTGGACCCAGTGGAGGTGGTGAGTGACAGGAGAATGGTGGCTAAGCTGTCATCCCTGTTGGACAACATCTCCCACCCCATGCAGGAGACTCTGACAGCACTGAGCAGCTCCTTCAGTGGGAGACTGCGGCACCCACGGTGTGGGACGGAGAGATTTCGCAGGTCTTTCCTCCCCACTGCTGTCAGACTCCACAATAAAGACTTTTGCAGCTGATCAAACACACTAACCCACACATGTGCAATAAGACTGCTATATGTGCAATTCTTATGCAATTCTTCTTCTGACGAAGTTGTATTTTTGTATTTTCCTACTCAGTTGTATATAGTATTTGTATTTCTATTTTATTCTATTGTATATATTATTCTATTCTATTTTATTCTATTGTATATATTATTTTATTTTATTCTATTGTATTTTATTGCATTCCAGTGTTTTCTAATTTCTGCTACATAACTTTGCACTTTTGCTGTAACAAAACAAATTTCCCACCTGTGGGACTAATAAAGGTCATCTTATCTTATTTTATAATATATTTACCCTTTGTTGTTTGTTTCTGTTTATCTAAAAGGCAGCATTTCACTCAACTTTGCAACTTAGACATGTGTACACATCTATGTCACTGTCAACATTCATTATCTCTGTTTTATGTATGTTTTGTAACAAAAAATTATTTCCCCCAGGTATTCTGATTCTGATTTATGTGGTTATATTGTTACTGTAATCACTCCTTCTGGCAATTCGTTGTATCCATTGAATTTATGCAGCTCTAGTTGCCATTTTTCTATATGTACTTGAAACAATAAACAAATTCTAATAAAACAAAACAGAACACTTTCACGTCTGGTTGGTTGGATTGGAGGCGGAGTCAACTGGATAGACTCTCCCTGCACAGTTTTCGGTCCACCTCGGCTCGATTCGTGAAGCCTGGGTAATGGAGGCGGGGTTTGTACGAAAACAGTCAAAGGTGAGCGCACCGCCCGCCCATGTTACCGTGGTCCACAGATGTAACGCACTCTGTGGAATAAGGTGAGGGAGCGAAGGTGAGACCGGACGTGACGTATACCGAGTAGAAGTTGCTCTGTCAGGAGGGTACGACGCGAGTTGAAGCTGTGAAAACGTCACATTTTGTTTGTAACGTTTTATTTTCTTCATGTTTCTGATTGGCCGAACCCGACAGCGCGTGCCCGCGGTCTGAGAGGTGAGTGCGCCGCTGTGGCTGTGAATGCTGCCCCGCTCAGAGACCAAAAAGGACAAAGTTAAAAAAGTCTTATCGCGTTTGGCTGTCAGTGCCAGCTAGCTCATGCTAAGCTAACGCGGTGTGTAACATCTGTACGGTTCGTGTTGAAGCGGCTTCCCGCTCCGCTCGGAGTTCCGCTTGTTTGGTTTCTCTGCGTTTCTTCCCAGGCCCTCACGAGCTGCTGCGCGTGAACATTAATGACAATTTTACGACAGAAAAAGTTCACAGCTAGCCAGTTGGCTAACAGGCAGCGTAGGCTGCTGAAGCTTAGCGGATGTGGACGGACGGTGGGCGGGACCTATGAACCTGGCGGAGAGGAATGTAAACAGGTAGCACGCGCGTTCATCTGCCAGCGTCAGCGTTCTCCGCGAATCCGCGCCGGACCCGGTAAGCTGACCGGTTTTCGGGAGGAGGGCACGGGCCCGGATGTCGGGGCCCGGAAGAGCAGGGTTAACCGGCCGCTCCGCAAGACTGGGGTCAGCTGAGGCTGCCACCCGTGTGTGTGCGAGCGTAAGTCACCGCTGAACCCTTCTCACCTAATTGAGGAGCGTCATGGGAAACAACTTTCCTTCACGTCGATCTTGGGAGTGAAGCAGCCGCCCCCCCAGTACAGGTCACCTGTAAGGCTCGGAGCTCAGGTGTACAGCAGCGGTCCAGGTGTCGGTCTGCGTTCTCAGCCACACCCCTGCTTCTCTCACGGTCACAGCTGTACCCCACAGCTTGGGGGGAGCTGCTTCCGTTCAAACAGCTGAGGGTGGATGTGCAGTGTTGACCGTCAAGTGGAGAGTGTGCAGATGTTTATCAGAGTTTACACCTGTGAGGCACACACAATGTTTCTGTGATGTCACAGATCTGAGAAATTAGTGGATGGAGGTGACGCTGCACCGTCACTCGGAATCCATCTTTAAATCAGCCTCATGGCTGCACACAGCTCTGAGCTAACTCCACAACTCAGACACACAGACAGAGACACACACACACACACACACACACACACACGTGTGTTTGCTGACTTCTTCTTCTGTGTTTCCTCAGGTGTGACTGATGTCAGAGGGCCGTGCTGCGTCTCTTCTCTGCTCAGATTTTCTGCAGCCATGGTTGCTCTCAGGTAGACCGGTGTGTCTGTTTTCCAACACCCTTGGCAGGCGGCGGGCAGGTGATCGTTCTCTCGTGACGATCTCCTGGCGGCCATGTTGGAGCGCCTCCTGCTGTCTTAAAGCCACCCGATGCTGAGGTCTAGTTTCTCTCGTGACCACGTCCGTCTAAGTCATCTCTCTCCACGTGTTGTCATACGGAGTCGTGCCTGTGAAGCCGTCAGCTGATCATGGAGGAGTCCAGGGAGCAGCCTTCCGCCATCGCTGACCTGGAGATGAAATGCGATTCAGAGGAGCCCACTGTCAGCTCACAGACTTTCTCCAAAGAATGCACCTTAAGCGTGACACCAGCGCACCTCAGAACTGACATCCCCAACACAAGTGGCGGCGCCGCTGACAACCCTGCGCTCGCCAAGGTCCCGATGGAGGAGGAGGAAGAGGCCACACCCACGCCGCCAGAATCATCGCCAAGTCCATCATCTGAAAACATGACTCTAACAATCGCCACCACCACAGAGGAACCCACGGAGGCTGGGGCAGGACCAGGTAGAGGAGGAGACATGGGTGAAGGGCGGGGCCTAAGATGCCCAGAGGATCCCTCATGGTGCTTCTATTGTCCGCAGGTCTGGACGTGGAGGAAAGCTCCTCGGTGGTGACAGCGGGTGGCTCAGACGACCAGCTGGAGTCCACGGACTCGGCATCATTCTCCATCCCCAGCTTGGAGCTATCGGATGGGGTCGTGACAACAGGAAACTCCCTGGACGTGGATGACGGCCTGTCGTCGTCGTACTCGGCGCTGGGTGCGGAGGGCTGCTCGCCATCCACCGAAGTCCCGAGTCTGCAGGACGAGGCGGCGCTGGAAGCTGCCGGTGAGGCGTCCATGTTACTGAAACTGTGCTCAGCCTGGTGCCTGACTGCACTTCTTCTCTGGGTTTATTTTGCGATGACACCTTAGTACTCCAAATAAATGTAACTTTGTTTAGCTGAGTGTGACTGCATTTCTCCCCCTCCCCACAGGGGGTGCTGCTGCTCCTCCTACTGCGGCACCGGAGCCTGGGCCCTCCATGCCAGCGTATTACCTGGTGAAGTGGATCACCTGGAAGGAGAAGAAGACACCCATCATCACCCAGAGTGAGAACGGACCCTGCCCCCTGCTGGCCATCATGAACACGCTGTTCCTGCGCTGGAAGGTGAGAATCACCATCATTTAAAGGGCGGAGCGGCAGGTGGATGTTCATCTCCACCCAGCTGCAGCACACAAATCTAAAGACAACAAGTTGCACTACGCAGGTACGCAAACATCTGCCTGAGAACCTTCAGGAAGTCAGGGCAGGTGTTTCCTGTCTGCGTCGTCATGGTAACATAAGAACCTGGAGGTGCATGTTACGTGTTCCAGCTGTTTGGAAGGGCAGGGCTCAGAGCTCCCAGGTTCCAGTCGGTCTGAGCTCGTTGTTGTCATGCTCAGACTTGCGCCGAAGACCGGGAAAGGTTCAAGTCAGATTTCTAGCAGCTGAAAGGTGGCTTTGGTTCCCAGGGAAGCTGGCCTCGTTAGAAGGCATGGGAGAACCCTTTCCTAGTAGTTCAGGTCCTTGAAATTGTTTTTACTGCACAAAAGGACACGAACGCGATGCTAAAGTTCAAGCACAAGTTCAGCTCTGTGCCCACATCTGCACAGAGAGCATGCTAACGTTAAGCTAGTCAGACAATATGCTAACGCTAAGCCAGCCAAGAACAAGAGTGATGCTAAAGCTCAGTGTATGCAGACCAGAGCCTAGCAGCTAGCGCCTGAACTTCAACAGGTAACAAGCTGTCACATCATCCTGGTGCAACATCTGCGAGGAGCTCGTCCTGGTACTGTGACAGCAGGCGTGGGACGTAATAAGAATTTAGCAATTCTGATTCCATTATCAATAGAATCTATACTTATTGATCAGATTCGTTATCGAGTCTCAACAAACAAACATGTGGCCCACAGCATGAAATTAGTCTGCATGAAGGTCTTAGATGTGCTGCTTAGTGATGACGGTCACCCTCAAAGCGGAGAATCGATAACGAATCTGATCAGTAAGTATAGATTCTACCGATAATGGATAGTTCCCATGCGCGCTGTCACAGTACCAGGATGAGCTCCTCGAAGATGTTGGACTGGGCTGTTGTGACAGGTCGCCCCGAAGACGGCGGTGGCAGCATTAAATCACAAAGCCTTTGACTTTTCGTTGAAGGGTGTGTCTGCGGCACTGCAGTGCATGAAGCTCTTATAAGTGTTCTCCCAGACTTCCCGTGCTTGGTGGGATCTACACCTGGACGCATCTAGAATAGTCAATAACACTCACAGCGACCCCTAGTGGCAACAGGAAGTTAACTGTTAGAACCATGTGGTGTACGTGAATCCGGTGCTGTGGGTTCACCTGTGCTTCGCCTGTGGCGGCCGCTGGCCTCAGGTGGTTGAGCAGCTAATGAGACACTTTGGATGAACCGTTATGTAGACCGTGGTTTCAGATGTTCCTCTGAGAACCAATCAGAGCACTCTAAAATGATGTAACTGTGCAGACGTCTGTGTCGTCGTAAACAGCTTTGATCTTTTTTAGTGAGGGACAGAAGAGGAGACACCGGCGCTCACGCTTGATAAAGTTTATAAATGAACTGACGTGTGTGTGTGTGTGTGTGTGTGTGTGTGTGTGTGTGTGTGTGTGTGTGTGTGTGTGTGTGTGTGTGTGTGTGTGTGTGTGTGTGTGTGTGTGTGTGTGTGTGTGTGTGTGTGTGTGTGTGTCGCCGCAGGCCAAGCTTCCTGCTCAGACTGAGGTGGTCACCACAGAGGACCTGATGGCTCACCTGGGTAAGAGCGACTGTGGGTAATGTATCAAACGTATCGATGATGAAATTAAACGTGCGGGGTAGCACGAGCAGGAGGCTGGGCGCTCGCTCGTAAACGTGGAGGGTCCACGTTAAGTAGACGATGAGTTCGCTCCTGGCACAGCTGTCGAGAATGATACTGTCCGCGGAGGTCACATGGTACACGGTCTGCAACACGTCGGGTTAAACCAGGATTCTCACCTGTGAGTGTTTGAGCTGGTCAGGTCGTGGCGGGCTGTCCTACTGACGATGTTCCTGTGTGTGCGTTGTTCAGGAGAGTGTGTGCTGTCCGTCACTCCTAGACAGAAGGCCGACGGCATGGAGCTCAACTTCCAGCAGGTACCAAGGAAGCACACGGACATGCTGGTTCCCATACACGCTTTCAATTAGCACGCCGTTTTGGGGAGGAGACCATAACGTGGGCGTGTGTGTTTGCAGAACATGAGCGACGCCATGGCGGTCCTCCCGAAGCTGTCTACGGGGCTGGACGTCAATGTGCGTTTCACTGGCGTCACGGACTTTGAATACACGCCCGAGTGCATCGTGTTCGACCTGCTGGACATCCCGCTGTACCACGGCTGGCTGGTCGACCCTCAGGTGAGTGTGTGTGAGCGTAAACGCAGGACTGTCCAGGTCCTTAACGAGGTTTTAACAATGCAAGGTCAGCGGTTTGACCCCCAACTCTTCCAGTCTGCTTGTTGAAGTACTCTTGAGCAAGGGATCAAACCCCGGAGTTTCTCCCGAACCTGTGTGAGCTCTGGATAAAATGCTCTGAATGATGAAGCAGGTGATTGGCTCGTTCAGCCAATCCCCATGGGTACCGTCAGCTGATTGGCTGATAGAGCTCCAGATGAAGCAAGAAAATTAATAAAATGTTCTGACATTAAATTATCAACACAATAGACAGAAAGATATCAGGATGTTTAGAAAACAGAATATTTATAGAATGAAAGAAAATATGAACAAATGAAGGAAAGTATTAATAAACATGAATATTAATAAACTGTCTGGAAAAAGTGTTACGGCCTCAGCTGGGCCTCCTGGAGTTGCCTGTGTGGGCGTGTCCTAGCGTCTTCATGCCTTCGGTGACAGCTGACTGCTTCTATTAGTAACTGAACTAAAAGAGACGGACGAGCCGCTATCAACATTTAAAGAAGCAGAACAAAACTCAAGCGTTGGTCAGTAAACTGAAAAGTCAAAAAAGGATTGGTGACCAAACACAGTCCTCTCCACCAAGCAGGAGCAAACAATCACAAAACACAGCTCACTACCTGCAACCACTAACATGGCTCTCTGGCACCAGAGCTCACCTGAAATACTTTTAATTGCTGAAAGGAGTGAGCTGTTCAAAAGGTGGCAGCTGAGGCAGGAGAGACGGTAGGACACGCCCACACAGGCAACGCTTGGGCCGTAACAAAAGTCAAGTGTTGGTCGGTGCCAGACTTACTAGTTGTTTAACCTAGTTGTTAAAATGTTAATTGATTCCTGATGCTGGTAAAATATCATCTTAAATGTTATGCAGCTATCTGCCACCGGACGGCGCATCGTTGATGACACACCTGTTAATCTCATCTCTTTGTTAGAATAAGATCGTAGTTACAAACAGCGGTTCTCCGTCAGGAGGACGGGCTCTGTCTTAGGAGAGAGTTCAGTCGTTATGAGGGGTTCAGAGCAGAGCCACTAGTCCTCCACATCACAAGGAGGCAGCTAAGGCTGTCGCCTCCTGGGCACGGTGTTCCTGCCAGGCATGTCGTACCGGGAAGAGGCCCGGGCTTGGAGATTGCATCTCGGCTGGCCTGGGAACGTCTCACGTGTCCCCGGATAAGCTGGGGGTGGCGTGGAGAGGGCGGGCCCTGCTTCCCTGCTGCTGCCCCCACGACCCAACTTAAGATGAGCGGGAAAAAAACGGATGTGTAATTTATTGTTTTCTTAATTTTTAGATTTGAACTAGGGCTGGGCAATATGGCCTAAAATTCATATCGCGATATAATTTGAAGCACGTGCGGTAACGATATATATCGCGATATATTCTTTTCTTCTGTATAACGTATTTTACACACTATAAGGACTTAAAATCCTTTCATTTTCTCAAAAATCGAGAGTGTGCCTTATGTATGAATTCTGGTTGTGCTTACTGACCTCAAACCGATTAAATCTGTTAAAATGTTTTAGTACAACTTTGGTAAGCCGCACTGCTTGATGGCTTGTCAGAGCATTACGGCAGTGGCGTTTGCAGGGTTACTGAAGTTGGGCTAGCTGGTATATAATGTTGTGCTACATGATTGCTAGCGACACAGCTATGTTAGCATAACATTAGCACAGTGAAGCTGCAGGATGAACGCTAACTTTTTTTCCACTTGACAAAAGTTAACGTGAGAGATTCTGGTGGTCAGGGACAAATGCAATCGCATAGCAGGATGCTGTACACGGGCCAAACTTCAGTCAGGAGAACAACTGAGATCATTCACCAGGTTAGTTATTAATATACTGCAACAACATGGGAACAGAGCAGCTGTGAGAGAATTCAACATTTATGAATCAATGTTACGGAAGTGCAGTTTTTGGCTTTCCCCACATTTCAACAGTGCTTAATCTCTTTACTGTGACTGTTGCCCGCCATAATTTGCAGATGATAATGGTTGTAGCCGCTGCGATGCTTTCGACCAAAACGGGCGCAGCTTGATGACATCATCAACATGCGCTATCGCGGTAGAACGGTATAGTCAAAATCTCTATCGTAGGCCAAATTTATATCGTTTATATCACCCACCCCTAGTTTGAACTGAAGTGGCTGTCAAGCGTGCGTCATTCATATTGCACGACACACTTTTAGTTTAGCGGACGTTAATCTGTCATATTTGAGTAACACATGAACATCTTTTGTAGTAACATGTTTTCATATCATAGTTAACATCGGTTTAAGTGTTTCTCTCCTTCATTGTCTGTCTGGAGTGTGACGTGTAATGTTGATGATGCTGCACAGTGAAGTGGCATGATTGCAGGTTTTTAATGTCCATGTGGGATTTTTATTTTTTGTGACATGGCGCGATCAGTCAGACTCTCTGTGGCCGCCCACAGGACAGAATGATGTAAAATTCCTGATTGTGTGTTCAGAGTCCAGAGATGGTGGCTGCTGTGGGCAAACTGAGCTACAACCAACTGGTGGAGAAAATCATTGACTACAAACACTCTGCAGAAAGCAGCCGAGTCAGTGAAGGTAACGTGTTTGTGCATAGTACCCAATATGTACACGATGGCCCGAACATAATAATTGTGCACGTCTGTGCCGGGCAGGCCTGGTGGCGGAGCAGTTTCTGGAGTCAACGGCGACTCAGCTGTCGTATCACGGCCTGTGTGAGCTCAACGCGACGGCCAGAGAGGGCGAGATCTCAGTGTTCTTCAGGAACAACCACTTCAGTACCATGATCAAACACAAGGTGGGGCTGTACACACTGCAGTACCATGACCAGACACAAGGTGGGGCTGGTAATGCACTTGTCTCCTCTCTCAGGGGCACCTGTACCTGCTAGTGACAGATCAAGGCTTCCTGCAGGAGGAGTCTGTGGTCTGGGAGTCGCTTCATAATGTCGAGGGTGATGGAAACTTCTGCGACTCCGATTTCCGGCTGTGTCATCCTCCTCAGAGAGCTCCACCCACCCCCCACCTGCCACCCAGCGCCCAGGAGCAGCAGCGGCAAATTGACCAGGTGAGCTCACCAGGTAATATCATTGCCACCGAGCACTTTGGCCCGTTAGCACGTCTCTGATGGGTGTTGTTGTGGGTGTCAGGACTACCTTGTGGCAGTGTCCCTGCAGCAGCAGCAGGGCGGGGCCCCGGGGCCCCTCAGTGACCTGGAGTTGGCCCGGCAGCTCCAGCAGGAGGAATATCAGCAACAGCAGCAACTCCAGCAACAGGGTTCAGTGCAGCAGGTAAGCTCACCTGGAGACAAGCCGGCAGACTGTGGGCAGCACTTGTAGGCCACTGCTATCACACCTTAATCCAAAATCAGGTCTCAAACAGGACACACTGAATCATTGGTGTGGAACCGGAACCTTAAAGGGGGCATGAAACTCTGCACGTGAAGGCTTGTTTACATCACAGAGCCCAGCTCGTCGCTCTGGTAACCACCTGTCACCTGACTCAGGCTCTCCTCCACAGTCCTCATTTATAAAGTGTTGTACAAACACAGCTAACAGCCACTTCCTGCTGCAGACACAGACAGTAAAGTGACCGTAGATCCTGGTTTAACATGAACTGACTGCTGCAGCGCTACAGTGATCCCCTCACACTGATGGTCAGCTTCACTGTCCTTTCCTCTGAGGTATCGATCCTGTCACTTGTTAGCTCAGTCTGTTAGCCAACCACGTGATGTCACGCTGCGTACTGACAGGAGAGGGCGCTGTTTTTAAAACTTTCAGCACTTATTTGTTAAACCCGGCTGAGTTACATCAGTGTCTGAGAGCAGGTGTCAGTGAGCCTTCATGCACATAGTTTCATGTCCACTTTAAAACACCTGAGTTAGCGTTCAGAAGACGAGTGTGCATTATTAGAATAAGTAGTTCTGACTGCCACGTAAATGTCACCATGAAAAGATTTTTTTTATTGATCTCAATGTGACAATAATAACCGTGACATGAGGTGATTACACTGTGTTATTGTTATGGTGTTCCAGGTCAGAGGTCAGGGGGCACAGCAATCCAGGAGAAGAGACAAGGACTCAGACTGCGTCCTTCTGTAGACTCTTCAGCAACGCCGCCATCATTGTCGTCTGTCACGCCGTCGGACTCCTGTGTGTCTGCGGCGGGCGGGTGAGGGGTCACGTTCGATGCCAAACCTCCCAGCTTCCCCTTTGTTTCACAGGTCAAAGGTCTTTAGGACGCGCTCTTTGCCAATGTCTTTATTAACCATTAATAAATATCGGACAGCGATGAAGTGATCAGACGGAGCTGTGGCTGAAACAATGACCTATGACTCTGCAGCTGTGTTATTTCGCAGCTCCTACTCCTCTGTAGGCTTCCTGAAGTTGACCAATCAGTAAAGTCTTAAAGGGGAGGAGCTAAAACGGTCAGAAACAAAATGTTTTAGCTCCTCCCCCTTTAACCCAGTGCTTGCTAACCCCGCCTCCTCCTGTGGCTGCGGTTAAAATTCCTGAAACGAATGGAAACATGATTCCTGCCTCTTTCAAACTCGGACAAATTTAACTTCGTACAAACCAAACGACTGAAAGCTGCTGGCTCTGTGTAAGGATATGCCCTCTGTGACATCACAAAGATCCCAGACTAGGACAAAACAAAATGTTAAGAATGGATGTTTCCTCCAAATTATTGAAAGTAAGTGTAATTAAAGATAAACACCTGAGCGCTGTTGTGCTGTGTGTATTACTGTACGCTGTAGCTGACGAGCACCTTCAGGCAACTGTTGTTGTAATTTGGCGCCGTGAAAGTTAAACCATGACATCGTGTTCCCACGACGAGGACGGAAAAATTAGGGTTTGTCTGTTTGGCCTGACTGAAGGAGCCGATGGTGATGTGACACGGCAGGCCATTATTAACCTCGAATGTGACGGCTCCGTAGCGCTGCTTTAGCTAAAAACGGGTCTTTCACTGGTGTTTCCTGGGACCAGTTTGACCAGAACCTCCCAAATATTCAGTCTGAAGTTGTGAAAGAAAAATAAGATCCTGTGATTCTCCGACTGGTTCTTTGTTTCCCTGCAGATTAAAACGAGGTCGTCACGGTTGTGACATTTGACCAAATTATGACATCAAAGTTTGGATTAAACACGTAAAAAAAGACATTTTAATATCACTGAGTTTTTGTTTTTCTGTAAACATTAACCACGACTGATTTCATCACCAATAAATTTGGCTTAAAGGAACAAATGTAAACGCGCGTTGAGTTTCATGTCCCACAGATTCATGATTGAGTCACTGGTTTATTTTGTCCTCTTCACTTGCAGTGACTCAGTTTTTAAACTTGAACTAAAGTCTTGATATAAAACTTTTACCTGTAAATGATTTTGTGGCCGTCATTCACAGTGAGTGGACAGACCAGCCGTGACGTCGTGGCTGTTTTCTATATTTTCTCTTAAATCTGCTGTGGAAACAAACCTAAAACTCAGGACGTTTGAGGTGAAAACCTGCGAACTGTTCGTCTCTGAGTTCAGACTTGGTGCAGTTTCTTCTTCAGATCAAACAAAGAATTAAGAACCTGTTTAACGCCACAACAGCGTTCCCGTCATGCCTGTCAGGGTTTTAGGCACGGACGGCAAAAAGATGGACGTACCTACTCTGACGCCACCTGCTGGTTAGTGAGATCGTCACTGCAGAACAGCAGTTCACGTAACCTCTTTGAAACCAGGCGGGTCCACATTTCGCAGATTTGTTCGTGTGTCATTAATCACCCATGCAGAGCTTACTCACCTCTATAGGGCCTGAAGTCTTTGCAGCTACAGCTATCGCCATCTGGTGGCCTTCAGATAGAACGCAGGCACTTTCTCTCTGGCTTATTTTTTTTCATACCTGGACGTCACCTCCATGTTTTTATCGTCTGTGGTATTTTATTTATTAGTTTAGTTTTCTTTGGTGTGACTGTTGGCCCGCCGCTCTGTTCAGGCTTTGTTTAATCTGCCGTCCTGTCAGATCGTCAATAAAAACTCTGAATTTGACTTCAGTTTCATGGATTTGTTCACAAACATTAACATGCGGATTTTGTTCTTGTTATTCTGGATCACCACAGACAATTTCAAACATTTGAACACCATCGCCTTTACAACTAATTAGTTGGCAAACTTTTTTAAATTTAGTTTATAGGAAACAAAGAATGCAGACCAACATTATGTACGCCTGTGATCATAGAAAAATCCGAATTGTGACTTTTTTTTATTTTTGTTATTTTCTTACTTTAAAGAGAAGAGTCTTTCAGATCAGAGGCGTCCAACTCCAGGCCTCGAGGGCCGGTGTCCTGCAGGGTTTAGAGCTCACCCTGGGTCAGCACACCTGAATCACATGATTAATTCATTGCCAGGCTTCTGGAGAACTGCAGGACATTTTAAATCATCCGTGTTGGATCAAGGACACATCTAAGACCTGCAGGACACCGGCCCTCGAGGCCTGGAGTTGGACACCTCTGGTGTAGATGTTCGTAAACATAAAATATGAGATGCGAAATTTCAGATTTGACTCTCTTTAAAGTTAATTATGCACCAGTTAGAAAAGTGATTTAAAACCAGTAAGTATCTTACACACTGAGAAAGCACACAGGTGCAGGTCAGAAGCAGGTTTCAGGTTTATTGAATAAGTTGCCATGCAGTTAGTCAGGACGTGACAGATGGACTCTACATGATGAGAAACGGGGACACACCTCCAGTCGTCAGCTGGATCTTAACGATTCAACACATTAATGCACGTCGCTGCAGAGATGCAGACTTGGGCTACGTTCACACTGCAGGCGAAAGCGCATCAAATCCGACTTCTTTGACCCTGTGCGACGTGTATCCGATCGTAGTGTGGCAGTGTGAACGGCACAAATCCGATCTGGGTCACTTTCGTATGTGGTCCTGAATCTGATACGTATCTGATGTTTCAGAAAGCGACTGCTGTTTAATGGTCATGTCGCATTAAATACGTCTTTTACGTCACTGACACAAGACGGACGCCAATTAACAGCGCCAGAGAAGACATCGTGAACGCTTCCTGGCCATCCAGTGAAACTGTTGGGAACAATGTTGGAGAAACGTGAACATTTTCTTTGTACTGTATAATCTGCAGATTCTGACAGAAATCTGCAGCTATCCTCTGAAACAGCAATAAGGATCATTATTAGGCCAAATGTAGATAACACAATAACTTTATAACTTAAAGCAAAATTGGGAAACGTAAAGTCTGAAACAGTCAAACATACTGTTGCTCTGGGTCTAAACAGAGCGCGTTGTGTGTGACGTCTTCCTTTGCGCATGCGGCTGCTTTCAGGGTTCACACTAGAGCGCGTTTGCTGTCACATTTTATTTGTAGTGTGAACAAGCAGACAAAGAAATCGGATTTGATCCAAAAATCAGAATTGAGCTGTAAGACCTGCAGAGTGAACGTAGCCTAACAACAGCTGCAGGAGAGGGCCAATAGTGTTTGAGTGCCCAATCACCAGGAGTACATAAAGTCAACCTCATGATTCAGTGGCTTCATGGACCCCACCGCTCTCGTTTATTTACACTAATCTTCATATAAAAGTGCTTTTCCACATAATCCGACTTCATAAGCACGCGGTATGATTTGGGGTAAATGACTTGTTGATCTCACGCGTCCTCCTCCCGTCTCCTGAGATGATGCTGTTTGTGAATTACCTCAGAAATCACTCAAAGTGTTTTCATATAATGTTTCTTCACACAGTGAAAAGTATCGTTGACCGTGACGTTAGCGTCGTTAGCATTTCCCATAGAAATTCCTCAAAAACCAAACACTAACATGGCTGCTGTATGACTCCGTGTTTTAGTAAAATATTAACAACAAAGAATCCTCACAAACGACAGAAACGTTTCATAAATGCACTTTTTCACACTGACTGTGTTCAGAGCTGATGACAGAAAGGCAATGAGGATGTTCAGCGGCAGGGATGAGTTTCAACCATCCGTTCTCCCCACTAGCCTCCAAACTGCAACTAACCCATCATTTGGCTCGACTTTACGGGCGTCTCCAGCTTGTCAAACAGCAGTATCACTCCCCAATGATTTTACATTTTAAAGAGCCCCTCTGTAGGAGACGGGACTTGAAATGTAAATAAATGCAGATGAGCGAGGGGTACTGGAGTGTTGAAACTTGTCCCTGGAGCCGTCAAACCGAGGATATAAAAAGCACTTCTGAGGTCCCACCGTCCCTCCTGTTGCATTGATAAGTTTGTACCTTCTGTACGTCTCAAGGCATCGATTTTTCTCACGGGAAACAAACTCGGTTCGTGTACAGATTCACAAATAACGAACGACAAAGAATGCAAAGAGCGTTTGCTAATCTGGTAAACTTTAGACACAGCTGCACGTAAAATAGTGAGCTAGTTAGCAGACGGTAACGTGGCGCTGCGTTCACGACAACAGAACTGTGGTTGTCCTTTTACAGTGGTCAGAAAACTACTACAAACACTGGCTTTATTCCAGAAAGACCCAGTTCACTGTCCGCCGGCTCAGCGTCCCCCTTTTCACAGTTAAACATTCACTAATAAACAAGAATAAAAACAAAACAGAAAATAAAACTGTCATAATGTCCGAGCGTCAGGTGACCAGATTTTAGCCCCGACCTGATGTTAGCGGATTACCATTCGTGTGGAATAACTAACCAAATTGGAAAGATTTTGTGTCTTGCTACCTGCTAATAATCAAGTGCATCTGAGAGTAAAATTATATTTTAATCGTTTTAGAGGAAACTGCCACTATAACACTTCTTTCACTGAAATTAGCTCCAGCTATGTAATCAGTTAACTGCTCATCTCTACAAATGTAACGCTGCATTAGCTTACCGTTTAGCTAGCTGTAAAAATGCTTTATGTTTGATTTCAGCCATAACTGGAACTGCAGCTCAAAGCCAGCCTCCAGTGAACTGCTGCTGCCCTTAAACAGCGGGGAAAGTTGCTATTTACAGAAATGACAACTGTTAGCTAGCAAACGCTATCCGAAACGTTCTCATTTAGTGCGTCAGGTAGAGGTGCTGTGTAGAAATACACAGGAAGCCGTTTCTATGTGTAAGACGCTGAAATAAAGCCAGTGTTCCAGCATTAGAGCGACATCAGCAGCAGCTGCTAAAACCGCTAGCTTTCGCTCAACAGCGAGAACACGTCTAAAACATTCACGTGTTCAGGAAACTGATCGTCAGTCTCAAAGAACCCAAGCTCGGCGTGCACAGAACCGCCTCTTCTGACTGGCCAGCATTAACCAAGGGAATTGGGGCCAATCAGAGAGGAACACTGCTGAGCTCTTAGTACGTAAATACAGACTCACATAACAATAACGCGTTTAGTCCAAAGTGATAATAATAAGTATACTTCTCCTGATAAGAACCCTTTGGCTCAGAACGGCCACTTACTGTACACTGACATTGTCACTGTATAATTTCTAGCATGTGCACCGAGTTGACAGAAACACATGAACAACAAAACTTCAGTAACTTTTTTTCAGAAATTGAAATTGGACCTAAAAAGATGTTGTAACAAACATTAAAATAAAATAAAAAAAATTTCACCAGACACTCGTCACATTGATAAAGGTTTAGTATTTTCTTACACTAACAAGACAAAACTGTTTTATAAAAGCTCTCAAAGGCAACTTACTGTGTTTTTTGTGCTGATGCTAGTTGGTCAAAGGTTTAAACGGAAAGTGCAGTTCAGAAGAAAGTGCTGCCCCTCTACAGACTACTGCAAGTCAGCCAATCAGACGAAAGTAGGCTTATAGAGAGACAGCAACTAAAATGGCGTGTTTGTTATCTTGTTACAAAACGTACTTATTTTAGAGAGGAATAAATAAAAAAAAGTAACTTGGCGAAAAGTTTTAGCCAAGACACTGTCAGGTTAATTGCCAACAAACTGCAATGAGGGAAGAATCAACTTAAGTGTATAATAAACGTATACTCTCTGCTGCTAGTAGTTTAGTGGTTATTAGCTAGTGAGAGAGCATAAGCTGTATACTACAGCAGTGAAAGAGTAATGTTATTAGGAAATGAGGACAGGACTCATTTATTTCTTTGATTAGCCTTAGCTAGGTGACCGTAGCTCAGGGGGTTGGGAATCGCACCTGTAACCGGAAGGTCGCCGGTTCGATCCCTGGGCTCTCTGTCCTGGTCATTGTGTCCTTGGGCAAGACACTTTACCCTACTTGCCTACTGGTGTTGGCCAGAGGGGCCGATGGCGCGATATGGCAGCCTGGCTTCTGTCAGTCTGCCCCAGGGCAGCTGTGGCTACAACTGTAGCTGCCTCCACCAGTGTATGAATGTGAGAGTGAGTGAATAGTGGCATTGTAAAGCGCTTTGGGTGCCTTGAAAAGCGCTATATAAATCCAATCCATTATTAGGTATTAATTTTGTTAGCTAGTACAGGAACATTAGCTTAAAAAGACATCTCCCCTAGTAATTAAAAAATAATAATGTAGTTTATTATAGTAATGGCCATATTTCTAATAAATATTCTGGACTTTGCTCCTCCACAGTCTGAGTAATTCTCCATTAGCATAGCTAGCATGACAGTGACTCTGTTAAAAACCAAACAGCTAAATAGATATTTGGGAAAGAAAAATGAGCTAAAGTGGTAAAATAACAGTTTAGGAAAAAGTGAAATACAATGAAATAAAACAGAGGAAAATGAGCAGCAGTGGTCACTGGCTCAGGCTAATGGACGTTCAGGACAAAAGAATTTGAGCTTGCCCAAACCTCGACGCGCTTACAGTTGCTAAAAATGTCGGGACAAGGCTGACGATGAGCTGTGAGAAATGTCTGGTGAAAACAGGAATGCTGCTGGAAGATAAAGCGATAATCTGTAAAGGAGGGTGGATACGTCAGCCTTTCTGTGAGCGTGCCGAGAACGCTGAGTTCACGTTGTGCTTTTTCCTCGTAGCCATTCTGATTCGGAGAGCAAACTCCTTCGACCTCTGCTGGTGTTCGCGTCCACTCGGACTTCATTTAAACGTCAAGAGAAGGTTCGTGCCGACCCAGTCAGACGCGTCCTCGGGCTCTCCCTCGAGTTACTGCAGATTTCTCCTCTGAGTCCACTTTAAACTACGACAAGTTGGGAGGAAAAAGAGGGCGCCTTCTGGAATCTCGGGCTTACGATTACGAGACTTTTATCTTTGGAAAAGGAGCTTCTGTAATTACAGGATGTTTGCTGGAAAGAACAAAACGCCTTTCTCAGACGTTTTCCTGTCAACAGACGTGGAATCGGAAACATTGAGCTGTTTTTAGCTGAGGGATGGGTGAAGTAGTGGTGGTTGTGTCTGTAAACGCTCTGCTGCTGGGCAGTTTAGTAGTGATTATGAGCTGGTTAATAAAGTCGACAGCAGTGACGAGTTCACGCGTTTCCGTGTGACGAGCAGCAGGAAGTCGAATCTGCCGTGCTGTCGTTTCGATTAGCTGCAGATGTAAATCCATAAACGATGTGATGAAGTGGTTTCCGTCTCTATCGAGTCTTCCAGCAGCCGCTTCGACCCCGATGACGGTGACGAGGCGGCTCTGTCGAATCCAATCAGGCGGCGGCGCAGCAAAACGTCTGCCGGCTCCGGCCACCGCCGTCGCTCAGTCCAGACGGGTCACATGATGCCGTTGGTGACATACTGGAAGGAGTCGTAGAGTTTGGTGGTGATGGAGCGCACGGACCCGTCCACGAGCTGCTCCACCAGCAGCTGCAGCTGCTCCTCTGTCAGAGACATGTGGAAACGGTCCTTCAGGCTACGGATGGTGCTCGAGCCATGGAAGCACGGCAGGTGGGAACCTGTGGGGTTAAAATAAGAGTGCACAACAACTTTGTTAACAGCTGACTGGCAAACACGTCCTTAAACCCACACCGGTCAATTCGTGCACTCTGGACCTCCACCCGAGTCGCCGACAGCGCTACGATGTGACGCAGGAATGAGTTTGTTGTTGCAGCTTCACTGCGAGGGTTATAGGGGCCAATAAGAGAACTCCTTAACCTTTGTCTTGCCGGGCTGCTGTGACGCAGTGTTGGCAGTTTCCGTAATGACTCTAATATCACTGAATAGTGAAATTTGCAAAAACCGGCTGTAGGCTGCAGCTGCTAGCTGTCTGCTAGCTTGGCCTCTGCTGCCTGGAGTTAGGTGGAGTGTGACTCGCTGCATCATCTGCACAAACTCAAACATGAACTTTTGTTCTGGATAATAAAAAGTTTGGAGTTTTCAGCAGGGACGAACTTTGTGGCCGGACCTGTTCCCTGATGATGTGGAACAGAAAGTATCCCCGTCCTACAGACTAAGACTGTCTGCGACTCGTACTTACAGCTGTAAATACGGGGTTAGGCTTAGGCCGCGCGTGTGTGCCGTTTTCAGCTGTAAGAAAGGCGCAATGGTGTTACCTTGCTGCATGATCTCCACGATCTGCAGCACCTTCTCCATGTGCTTCCTGGCTGCGATGAGACCCTGAAGCATCAGCATCTTGTAGTAGTTGAACATATCTCCGTTCAGCCCACCCATCACCTGAAACACAGCAAACACCGGGCATCAGGACAGCCACCATGCTAAACTCCACAGGAAGCTTTTCTTCCACCAAAATAAAAGCTTCTGTCATCAGGAGCCATGAAACCCCGATTTTTAGAGTCCTTCAGCGATCCACGCGTGAATCAAACAGAAATTCATCCAAATCAAAACTAAACCTCTGCAGCGCCCGGCTGAGAAACCACGACCGAGCCGGCTGTGACCGGCGGTGCTGAGGGCTCAATGCTGAACAGAACATGTGGGATCTCCTGATCCTGCTGCTGACAGCTGTCGGACACCAGAAAGGATCCTTAGCAACTTTGAAGTTCCAAAAACAAAATGAACGATTCATCTACGAGTCAGCAGAGAGTCGGCTTTGAGTGGCTAAAAATCCCATCCAGACGTGCAGGGCAGCCCTCCAGCTGCGTGCTGGTCTGTTCTCAGTGACAGGTAAATATCAGGAGACTACACCTGAGCCCAAAATTGTGATCAACCTCTGCCCGGGATCATCTCCCTCCAACACATCCTCAGGCTGTTTCTACTCACGTCCACGAACTCCGAGGTCAGCTTAAAGGCAGATGTCTCGAAGCCGAGGTTGCGAGGAGAGCTGGAGAGAATGAAGCCAAAGTCGATGTGGATGATGTGGCCCTCGGAGTCCAGCAGGATGTTCCCGTTGTGCCTGTGGGGATCAGACGAGGTGTTACCGAACGATTGGCATGTAGGATTCTCTACATGCTGCAGAGCTAAGCAAGGAAATTCTTACCTTCTCTACACACAAATAAATCAAATATATACAAAAGTCACACTTTTTAAAAAAAGCATAGAAAAATAGAGCAAGCACTGTATAGGAAAGAGCTGAGAGTGGTCAGAAAGTAGAGTCTGCAGGATTTCAATGTAGATGTACAGGTGACTGCAGTGTGTGCTGTGGGGGGAGGGGGTGCCTCTTTAGGACCCCGTTGTTATAAGGCGTCCCCTCCAGTGATGGGAAAGCAATCCCACACATGGACCGTGATGCTGTAATGACAGCCTGTAGAGCCTGCTGTCCCGCCCTGGTGGTGCAGTTCCCATAACACATGATGGATAGATGGATGTATAGCTGTATAGGTGTATAGATGGATGTACAGGTGTATAGATGGATGTACAGGTGTATAGATGGATGTACAGGTGTATAGATGGATGTACAGGTGTATAGATGGATGTACAGGTGTATAGGTTTATAGATGGATGTACAGGTGTATAGATGGATGTATAGGTGTATAGATGGATGTATAGGTGTATAGGTTTATAGGTGGATGTACAGGTGTATAGGTTTATAGGTGGATGTACAGGTGTATAGATGGATGTATAGCTGTATAGGTGTATAGATGGATGTACAGGTGTATAGATGGATGTATAGGTGTATAGGTTTATAGGTGGATGTACAGGTGTATAGATGGATGTATAGGTGTATAGGTTTATAGGTGGATGTACAGGTGTATAGGTGGATGTATAACTGTATAGATGGATGTACAGGTGTATAGATGGATGTATAGGTGTATAGATGGATGTACAGGTGTATAGGTTTATAGATGGATGTACAGGTGTATAGATGGATGTATAGGTGTATAGATGGATGTATAGGTGTATAGGTTTATAGGTGGATGTACAGGTGTATAGGTTTATAGGTGGATGTACAGGTGTATAGATGGATGTATAGCTGTATAGGTGTATAGATGGATGTACAGGTGTATAGATGGATGTATAGGTGTATAGATGGATGTATAGCTGTATAGGTGTATAGATGGATGTACAGGTGTATAGATGGATGTATAGGTGTATAGGTTTATAGGTGGATGTACAGGTGTATAGATGGATGTATAGGTGTATAGGTTTATAGGTGGATGTACAGGTGTATAGGTGGATGTATAGCTGTATAGGTGGATGTACAGGTGTATAGGTGGATGTATAGGTGGATGTACAGGTGTATAGGTGGATGTACAGGTGTACAGGTGGATGTATAACTGTATAGGTGTATAGGTGGATGTATAGGTGGATGTACAGGTGTACAGGTGGATGTATAGAGGGCTGCATTGACAGTCTTCAGTAGAACGGTTCTGATGATATGCAAACTGCAGGGATGTAAAGGACCTGGAAGGTTTCTTTATGTTTCTTTATTAGATGTTCAGGGCTTTCGGGGCTTAGTCCTCGTCAGGACCTTGCGGTAGAATTGCTCAATGTTGGTTGGTGTTAAGGGTGTTAAAGCAAGCGTGGAGCTCTTTCAGCTCATCTGGTAGTGCACTGTCGCTGGCTTTTTTGCAGCATTTAATGGGGCAATATTCTCAATGCATGTGCTGAGGTTGCTAGTAATCACTGATGTAAAGTCCTCCGAATCCACAGACCCGTCCTCACTCAAGGCAGCAGTCTTAACCTCATCAGCAGGGATAACAGTCACTGTTTAACTTTTATGAATGTCTCACCTGTCTTTGACCTGCAGCAGGTAGCAGATGAGGCTGTAGCCGGCGCAGCTCTGCACGAAGTTCCTCTGAGCGGTGAGGAAGGCCTCTGTGGTGAAGCTGCCGTGTTCCTGCAGGAAGTAGTCAAGCAGCGACAGCTGACTCTGCTTCCTCACCTGGAGGACACACACACGAAAACTGCGTTTCAGTCTCATAGACAAAGACAACTAACTTTCCCAGAATCCCCTGTGTACCTGGTGCAGGGAGACGGCGTTGAGGACGGGCTCGATCATCCCGCTGTCTGAAGACATGACGAGGATTTTGTAGGGTTTGATCCACAGAGGAACGCGCTCCTGCTGCCAGATGGACTGACCAAGGAAACAGACTCGGCTTCAACATGGAAGCAGTTTAACCACACGGAGACTGCGTCTGTATCTGCATCTGTACCGTTGTGTGCATGTGTCTGTACTGCGTCTGTACCTGCAGCTGTCTGAGGACCTGATAGGCCAGCAGCTCCTGCCTCAGATCGTCCCCACACTTCACGATGACCGACAGCAGCCTCCAGGTGTGCAGGTGGCCGTACGGAGACGCCTCTCGGATCCGCCTGAACACAAACGGCGTTAGCGCGAGGAAGACGTTGTGGAGCGTTCCCCTGCTCGGCTTCACAAACCCACCTGACTTTCTCCTCCCAGGGCTCTTTGAGGGCAACAGCCGACGGGTCCTCGGGGTCCCTCCTGAATGCGGTGGGAGTGTGAGCAAGGTTCTCCGATAGCCGCCGTCTGAAAAACAAACCAGGTCGGAGCGTCACGGCAGAACGCACAGCTGAAGATCGAAGCTTCACGGGACTGCTCAGGCCATTTCATCCTCAGAAAGAAGAGTTCCTGAACGTGCTGCTCTTCAGAGATCTACACTCCTGGACAGTGACAACAGCTCATCATAATTACTTCTGCACACCAGGTGATGTTGGTGTCCTATCAATATGGCAACTACAAAGAAAGCTTCTATGGGGAAACTAATAACTAACAAAAAGGTCCAGTCTATGTAGGTGCGGTTCCTTTATTGTTTTAATTACTTTAAAAACAACTTCAGATCACATTTTGTTGCTGGTAGTTATTTTTGAACGCAGCTCAATATTCCTGTGGAGCTCCTTTATAGCTTGAATTTACTGAAACTACAAACACATAATTGTAGTGTGGAGGGGTGTGGTCTGTGGCTCAGCTTCTAGGGAGGGGTGGTGTTCAGTGGGCGAGGCTGCTCAGAGGCTCCTGTTTGAGCAGCACGCCAAGGCCTAAAGGGGGGAGGAGCTGAGAGCAGAAAGCTGCAAGTGAGCGGGCATCAGCAACAGTGAGACCGCGGCCGCCAACAGCCTGGAAACGCTAAATTGTAAACATGAAGCGCCGACATGCACGTTGGCGTCGTGCTGGGCAGAACCAACACTAGCTTGTGTTACACGTAGCTTACCACGGGTAACACGGCGTAATATTTCGTTTGAACTGCCCTGAAACAGCACTGGTGTTCCCACGTTTCTGCTTCTAACCTCCGCCTGTGGAGGGTAACCCGCTGTTTACCTGATGTCTCCGGCGGCGATGAACACCGGCTCTTTGCTCTCCAGACTCGTGATGCTGTCGACTGAAAACTGACTGATGTTGTCGCTGCTGCTGGTCTGAGCCTCCATCTGCAAACACATGCTTGTTACTGTGCTTCGGGAGGACAGAGTACACAGGGTTACTGCAGGCAGTATGCCGACGCTTTCACATACCTCCACCTGCAGCTGCCCGATATCATCGGTGGCCCACGCCTCGTCGTCGTTGTCGTAGTTTGGGACGGTGGAGAAACTTCCCGTTCTGTGTTCCGATGTCATACCACTGCTGCCATTAGCTGCGGTGCTGCAGTCCAGGTTCTCCGCGGAGCGGGCCGAGCGTATCCGCGTCTCTGGGATGCGAACGGGAACGGGAGACGTCTCGAAGCTGTCGCAGTCCAACACCTCCACGTAGATGATGTATGGAGCCTAAAGGAGGAGAAGGAGCAGCAGTCAGAGGACATTGGACAGATGTTCTCTGGCACATGTGGCGGGTACACCGGAGGTCACCTTGTCCTTGGAGTTTAGGACCACGGCCTGCGTGTGGGGGACCCTGCAGACGTGGTGCTGGTGCTCGGCGGTGGGCAGCCACACTCGGGCCGGCAGCTTGTGGTTGAGCAGCGACAGCTCGGAGATCAGACGCTGGGTCTTCTGCTCTTTGGTGGGCAGCGTGGCGAGACGCTTCCCGATGCACAGCAGAGACTTGATGAACTCCCTCTGAGGACGGAGACGCTCGGGCTGCAGACGCACGAAACACCCACAGAGAGTCATAGTTTCTAACCACACACACACGTTCCCTGATGCTCCGCCCACAGAGGCATGTGAGTGACTCATCGATAGCTCGAATGGGCCGTTTAACCCTTTAAAGCCAGTAGGAGCGGGCACGCGCCGTTTTGCGCAACTATTTTTAAATCCCTGTAGAATCTGAACCGTGTAAGCTAGCGCAATAATTTGTTTTGCATATGAAACCGGAGGAGTTGTTCTTACATCTGATGCCATCAGCTTGTCCTCGGTCACGGTTGCCTTCCACATATAGCTTTGCAAAAATTGCATAAAAAGCTCTTGCAGGAACAAAAACGTAATATTCCAGAAACACGCTTTGCCGATCCGATCAGCTGTTCGTAACACTTCCCACATTGAAACAGTCGTCAGCGCGAACGATCGCATGTCCGCCATTACCTGCACGAAACCGGAAGTGATGTCATTTTTGCGGAAAATGTAGTTTTTAACTTGTAGGCCTTGAAAGCCTATACTGGTGTTTTTAAAAGTCATGTTTGATTTTATGCTTTTCTGAATAGCCTTTGACTCTAGAGCAGCAGTGTCCAACTCCAGGGCTCGGGGGCCGGTGTCCTGCAGGTTTTAGATGTGTCCTTGATCCAACACCGCTGTCGACCTCCTCAACAGGAGGTTCTCCAGAGGCCTGGTAATGAACTAATCATGTGATTCAGGTGTGTTGACCCAGGGTGAGATCTAAAACCTGCACGACACCAGCCCCTGGAGGCCTGGAGCTGCCCACCCCTGCTCTAGAGGAACGGCACCACCCGAGAGAATCTCTGGCTCACCTCTTCGTGGACCGCCTCCACTTTTGGGTTACTGCCAGTCCGTCGGAGACCAGCACCAGGTCCATTGCTCGCCATGGTGGCATCCGACTTGGATCTCTGGTGGGTCCTCCTGGACGGGGAAACAAACACCTCGGCTTGTCCCTGTCCAGGGCCAAACATGGAAGAGGCCTCGGCGTTGCTGCCATCGTGTCTGTGATGGCGATGGCGACGGTGAGACGGCGAGGATGCGGGGCTGTCAGATGGGGCGGGGTTGAGCTCGTCGGACAAGATGAGCTTTCGGAGTTTGGTTCCTCTGGAGTGGCGCTGGGTGGAGATATGCATGTCAGAGGAGTAGGCACCGAGCAGCCAGGCAGAGAGCAGCGAGAATGTGATGCTGGCGCTGCAGCGGTGGATCTGCCGGACACAAACACCTGCGTGAGAACCCCCCGACTGTGACGCAGCGGGTCACCGACCCGTTCTCTAGCTAACGTTAGCTGAGCTAGCTTAAACTTAGGGACTCACCAGGTACGGTCGGATGGCGTCGCCCACCTCTGTGTCCATGTGCACGTACATGTTGAGCAGCTGCGGCAGGTAGAAATCGACCTCGCTGTCCGGGAAGCTGAAGAGGCGGTTCCCGATGTACGCCTGCACACCCGGCTCCTTTGACTTGTACAGGTAGGAAATCGCCATGGAGACGTCAAACAGCTTGGACTCGAAC
>NC_135187.1:187500-197500 GCF_041146795.1 Maylandia zebra | reverse complement strand
AGTCACTGATGAACGCCCTGAGGGGTACTGCTACTCGGTACTGTGGCCTGTACTCACAGTACTGCATGTCACGGGTACTTAAATAACACCCTGTTACTGCTGACACGTCACGCACGCACATTAAAGACTCTGTTTGGTTCGGATCGATTAATCGGGCCTCTGATGCAGAACTCAAACTGTGAAGAAGAGGAGGAGGAGAGCCGCTCCCTGCTGATGAAAACAAACCGGAGGAGGCAGCTTAAGCCCGGAGTCTAACCCGGGCCTGCCGAACCTGCTAACAGCTAGCTAACCCGAACAATAACAGAGAGGCCGAGGCGGAAAAACGAACCGAGGTCAGCAGCACCTACCCGGGTACCGAGGCGCTTTCAGCCCCCTTCAAAGCTCCGACAATCGAACTTCAGTCCGCTCCGCCCCGGGCTGTCCCGGTACGGTCCGGTTCTTTGATCCGGGTCCCAGTGCCGCGCTTAGTCCAGGATTTTAGGGTCGGTCCATCTGCTCTGGGTTTGTGGCCTGGCTCGGCTCGGCTTGCTTTAAAACTGCGGTGACGCAACATCCGTAAAGACAGAGGCTGTACATAACTGTCGGAGCTTCCGGTGGTCTTTACACAATAAAAGCACGTAGAGGAAAAAAAAAAACCAGCTGAAGACATCCGGGCCACTGACAGTAGGACAACACGGGGGACGGTGTGTTGGGGGGTGGCGCGCGGGGAGGGGCGCATGGATGGTTTGTTTTGGTCAAGGAAACTCGTCGCTTTGCCAACATTAGATGAATTAAGTTATACTTTTATACTTTTCCACTGGATTTAGCAACACGAAACTCAAAATCACTACATTATCATAAGCATCTTTGAGGGGACGACTCGAATGAGTCTTTGTGTACGAACGGAGCACATGCAGTCGGTCACACCTTCGAGCTGTGGGCCGTCACCAACCAGTCCTCACGGTGTGGAGTTAACGGGACACTTTTCTCACTTTAATGTTGGATTTTATTCCCTCCGGTAAAACATGTAGAAACAACGGTTATTACCTGTGTGTCTGTGTTAGAAATACCCCGTGACAGAGTAACATGAAACACATGTTCTTGTTTCAGTCCAGGGGTCGATGTGGACGTTGTGGAGGACTATAAATACCTCAGAGTGCACACTGATAACAAACTGGACTGGGTTAAAAACACCACTGCTCTCTGCAGGAAGGGCTCTGAGCTCCTTCATGAGTCTGTTGTGGTCAGTGCTATTCTCTATGCTGTTGCATGCTGGGACAGCAGGCTGAGGCTCGCAGATGCCAGCAGACTCAATAAACTGATCTGTAAGGTCAGTAATGCTGTGGGGTTGGAGCTGGACTCCCTTAGGGTGCTGTCGGAAAGGTGGATGTTGTCCAAGATAAGGATCCCATACACTCCATGGCCAATGAGATTACCCATAGTGCACCACTGAACGCAGTAGCGGTTTGCCCGGGGCGGCATCGTGGTGGGGGGCGGCATCACGGGCACCGGCAAAAAAAAAATTGCTCATACTCATGCTGCCCCGACATCAGCCAGCGCATATTGGGAATGGCACAGGCACCGGTCGGTTTTCTATCACCCTTTTGCTGGGAGTAAGCGCGCCCTCCGTTTGCGAGGTGCGCATGCAGCACAGGGAGGAGAGGGCGGGGCCGCGGGGGAGTCTCTGGCTGGCTGGAGCAGCATCTAATCACCAACTCACAAAATAAAACAAAATAAAAACAAAACAACAAACATGAAAACACCAGACATCATGATACAGACTTATAATTTGCACCGATGTTTTTTCGAAATTCTATAAAGTGAGCGCGCGAGCCCTTGGTGCGCGTGCTCGCTGCTGAAGTCAAAGTAAACTTTATTGTCATCTCCGCTACATACAGTGCCAGTGGGAGTGTTCGCCCGGGGCGCCAAACAGGCTAGGACCGCCACTGACTGAACGACACAGGAACTCATCCCTGCCTGTGGATATTTGTGTACGACTCCTCCATCTAATGCAGAGCACACAGAGCAGCAGTTACAGCCTGTAGTTTGTCCTTTACAGAGAAAATAACAAAGTTTTACAGCTTAGAGTATTTATCTGTAATATTCTGGACATTTATAGGTGAGCTATTTGTATATATGGGAGTTACTTCTAATATTTTGTAACTTTGTAATATTGTCTTATTTAATTTTTATCATTTATGCAGTAAAGGATTTCAAAAATAAAATGAATAATTTTGAAGACAGATCAGTGACTACAAATGGGGTCAGAATTCATCATATAAAGGTCATGTAAACAAAATGAACATTTTTATATGATAAATTCTGACCCCATTTGTAGTCACTGATCTGTCTTCAAAATTATTCATTTTATTTTTGAAATTTGCATTTTGTTAACTTTTTGCCTGTTTTTATTTTATACCTGGTTATCTGTGTGTGTGTGTGTGAGCTTTTGTCTAGAAAGGTGCTATATAAATCAAATGTTACTTATTTTAAAGTGGTTATTAAATGTGCGAGCTTGCATTTAGCTGCGTTTCTGACTCATTTCTTTCAACATTCGTTTGTCCTCGAGCTTATTTTTCTCTCTCACGTCAAACAGTTTTGAAACAAGTTTCACTTCTGATTTCATAAAAGCTAAAATTCAGCTATCGTCCTGTCACCACTTTCCTCTGTACTCATGTTTATTTACCACACTTTATGCTCTGTGATAAATAGTAATAAATCACGTTTTTGACTCTGAGATTATTCTGAGCCTTCATAGCGGTGATACTTATCAGGATCTGTAAAGACAGCAGCTATACGTGACAATAAGCAGCTCCTGCCCCTTAGGTGGGGTCAGGCTCATGAAGCTTTTATTTTGAAGTTAGACCTGCGTCATTTCTGCAAGTAGGTGTTCTGTTTTGGTTCTGTTTCCGGTTGGTCCAAAACTATTTCCTTCCTGTCCTCCCACACAAAAGCCCTTTCATAGTAAAAGCCTCAGGTACTTAGATTGTAAACACACGCACTGAATGCGCGCTCAGAGCGCCCCCAGCAGGCTGGCAGCGGAACAGCACGGAGCAGAAAGTGGGTCTGCGGGTGAACTTGATGGAACATCTGCAGACCCTAAACATCTGTCGCAGCTGCTTGATTATGAGAGTCCATCAGTGAATTATAATCATTATAATATTAATATTATAGCATTAACTATGTATTAATATGAGACCACATTGATCGGTTTATCCACCTCCGTGAGATGAATTAACGGATGTCACTGTGGTTCAGCGAGCTGCACTCAAACGGGAAAGTTCAGCTGTTAGCGGTAACGGAGCAGGTGGTCACCGGACCGACACGAACTGATTTACCGAGCGCGCAATCAGCGGATGCGCTTTTTAATGACGCGCTCCCAAAGACATCCAGACAGTTCACAGCCCAGCACAGACACGACCATCAGCACGTCTGCAGGGAAAACAGCCTTCTCACATCACCTGACTGACTACATTACTTCATTTAGCAGTGAGGAAAAGTGAAGCCCCCGTGTAAGTGAAGGACGTGGAGACTTGTTTCCTGTGGACGTGATGTCAGCTTTCCAATCGTTCACTGCGTGGCTCGGGACCCCGGTGTTCTGCCAAAAAGCGACTGTCCGTATTTAAACCGCTAAAAGAATCTGTTGGCCTGTAATATGTGAGATATATGTCAGGTGTGTCCCTCGTGAACGATGTCACTTCACCTTGAGCCACAAACAACATTCCTGTCACAACAAGTGTTTTTTGCACTGCATAAAAAATTCCGTTTTCTGTTTTTTTAATGGACGCTGACAGAAAAAGGAACATTGTGTCGAGTTTCAGTCCACTCTGTACTATTTACGGACATTTACATTACATTACATTTACGGACACTTCAGTTATGACACGGAAAGTTCCGTTTATTCACTGTTTATTTTTCCGTTAAGAGAAAAACTGAAAGTTCTGTTTATGTGACCATTTACAGCCACTTCTTTTCACTGTAACTGTGTACTTCTTTATAATCTTACATTTCTATACGATTACAACCATTTTCTCAAAATTTGGTAGGAGAAAACTTTGTAAATGAAGCTTTGCTTAGTGCACAGCATCCGTACATTTAATGTTAAATGTTCTTTTATCCTCCTCAACTCAGAAACTATATTGAAATATAACAACAGCATCCATCTTGTCATAAAATGACTAAACAGCCAATAAACGAACAATCTTTCAAGTCTGAGGATTTCTCCTTCCTTGTGTTCATGTGCACACATGCAGTCCAGTGTTTCCTTCAAACAGGACACCTGACAAACAAAAAATGTAACATTTAACAATCTTTGCACATTTGATAATATCCAGAGTACCTTTACGTTAGAATCAGTGCCTTGTGGTTACTTCACCTCAGTGTGGTTTACATCCATGTCTGTCCAATCATGACACAGTATACACATGTAGTCAGTTATCGCCGCTCACCTTTGATTAATAAATTGTATTTCACTAGCAGGGACCACTTCCTTGGTAAGGATGGATGAGGAAGTGTGATAGTGCTGCGGTTTGGGGAAGGCCTTGAAGGGGACTGGCGACGGCTCTCAGGCCGGGCAGAACCCCGTGTACTAGCGAGAAATAAAGGAGCTCTGGGTGGGGTTAATCTGGGCTCTAAACTGAGCTGCTGTTAATTTGTGATTTCTGAGGCTGGTAACTCAGATGAACGTATCCTCAGCAGCAGAGGGACTCTTGGTCTTCCTTTCCTGGGGCGTCCTCATGTGAGACAGTTTCTTCGTAGTGCTTGATGTTTTGTGCAACTGCACTTTTGGGACACATTCAAAGGGGCGATCGTGGCTCAAGAGTTGGGAGGTCGCCTTGTAATCGGAAGGTTGCTGGCCTCGCGTCTGTCAGTGCGCCCCAGGGTGGCTGTGGCTACAATGTAGCTGCCATCACCAGTGTGTGAATGGGTGGATGACTGGATGTGTAAAGCGCTTTGGGGTCCTTAGGGACTAGTAAAGCGCTGTACAAATACAAGCCATTTTTAGCATTTTTACAGACTGACCTTCAGTTCTTAAAGTAATGATGGACTGTTGTTTCTCTTAGTTGATTGGTTCTTGCCATAACATGAAGTCTAACTGTTGTCAAATAGGGCTGTCAGCTGTGCACCAACCGGACTGCTGCAAGAAACTCCACATACAAACCCTGACAGGCACACCTGTGAAGTGAAACCATCTCAGGTGACTACATCATGAAGCTCACTGAGACAAGGCCGAGGGTTTACAGTGTGTCATCAAGGCAAAGGGTGGATACTTACAGGAGTCTAAAATACAACATATCTGGAGTTATCATCTTTTTCTTTGTTACATAATTCCACGTATCCTTGTGTCATATGTATTTAACTTCTTCAGTTTGAATCTACAGTGCAGAAAGTAATAAAAACAGGAAAAACAAGATGTGTCCAAACTTTTGACCGGCAGTGTCCCACATCTACCCTCACAGAACAATCTTTTCAATAACTTCTTTCCCCTGACAGTCAGACTGATGGCAAACCACTGAGCAATGTGCAATAATAACCTCTCACTGCCTCAGAAATATTATCATTCTTGTGTAAATTTATATTACTTTTGTATTTTGTACTGTCATGTTTATCCTGTAGTGTTTCATGTCCACTTTAACAGGTCAGCTTCTTGATTGGCTCTCATTGAAACAACTGAAGTCTGTATGTTTCAACAGTTGTGTGCGGTGACTGTCACAGAAAGGCGAGGACAGACGACGTCCCCTGCTCCATACACCCACAAACACCCACTATTTAGAAAGATAAATTAGATCAGATGAAAACACTGTTTGTGCTGCCGATCCGCACTCCTCGTTGACAGAAGAATGACTGTCTTACCATCCATCCATGCATCTTCTTCCGATTATCCGAGGCCGGGTCGCGGGGGCAGCAGCCTAAGCAAAGAGGCCCAGACCTCCCTCTCCCCAGCCACCTCCTCCAGCTTGTCCAGGGGAACACCAAGGCGTTCCCAGGCCAGCTGAGAGATATAATCTCTCCAGCGTGTCCTGGGTCTGCCCCGGGGCCTCCTCCCGGTGGGACATGCCTGGAACACCTCACCCAGGAGGCGCCCAGGAGGCATCCTTGTCAGATGCCTGAACCGCCTAAACTGGCTCCTTTCGATGTGGAGGAGCAGCAGTTCAACTCTGAGCCCCTCCTGACTGTTTTACTATTTATATTCTATTCCTGCACAGTTGGTGTGGACCACCCACAATTTCACTGTGAACAACGGCAATTAAAGCTTTTTATTCTTATGTCTGCGATTGTCACACAGGCAGAAAATAAGCTCTTCTTTTGTGTTTTCACTGATTGTTTTCGATCTCCATCAGCAGCTTTACAAAGAACATGAAATAAGTGAGAAGAGAAAGAAGACATTTAAAGAAACCATCTTTTAAACCCATTGCTCCATTTGAAATACTTCAGGTCTGTTTTAAACTAAATTATAAAATTTTAACAAAAAAGAATCTGATTTCAGACTCAAACTAGAAACAAATCAAACTCAGAGGATCATTCAGCGTATCAAGGTTTGTCCCAGAGGATTCAGTTTTTGTGACCCCCAAGTCCTCTTGTGACCCTCAGATCCCGTGAGCAGTGAGGGACCCTCGGGAATGCTGACGGCATTTTCCAAAGATCCGATTAGTCATCAGGAAGTGATTTAACACCCGCTGAAATGAAAGGCGGAGACCAGAGAGTAAGTTAACGTCACGTCTTTATTGCGTCACGTAGGAAAATAGATTCACATTAAAGTTCTGGCTTCTGTCCTCATCACGCTTCACTTTCTCTTCACAACAAACAAACACAAGCGAAGCTGCGTCACACTGCTGAACGGGAGGTTCATCCTCCACCGCTCCCGAAGTAAAGTGCAAAACAAAAAAGCAACAGAAAGGAGAGAGGGCGGAGTTACGGAGAAACAAACATCCAAAAGAGAGACCAGCAGCCACGGGAACACATGCAGAAAACCGATGGCGTTTCTCACGGCAACACCAGGAAGAAGAAAATCTGCACATCAACAAGCTCAACAACCGACAAAGCACAAGGCAGAAGGAAAACAACAGGAAACGTCAACGCCGCTGGTCACAGCTACAGACAAAAACCTGGCCCCCACGGGACCGCCAGGGCTCGCTCCCAACAGTGCCTCGTCATCTCGTCACGTTTCGTCAGTGAAGGTCTCTGACCCGGTGAGGGTCAGTAACAATCAGCTGTTCACATCTCAGAGGGCTCGCAGGGGAGCCGCTCTACACATGTACAGCACATATAAACAAGACAGGAAGTGACATCAGAAGGCGCCGTGTCGTCAGTCTGGCCCCTTGGAGTTGACGCCCTGCTACCCGGATCCCGATCGTTTAATCTTTGATTATCTGACCCGTTTCTGGTTTAGTTTGTTCGAGCACTGCGGCTCCACAGTGAACACCTCCCACAGACAGCTGCAAACCCAGGCTCCCAGTGCAGGGCCAGACTGGGCCAGAGCTGCTTTTAACTGGGTTATCCTGGAGTCCTTCTGCCCTTCAGGGATCATCAAAGATGAAGCAGGTTCACTTATTCAGATGAACCACAGTTTCTGGGGTTTGTGTCTCAGGCTTCGTCATGCTGCTTCACACCTGCTCGCTTGGTAGAGCAGGTGTGAAGCAGCTCAGGTCCACCTCTTTACCCCTCGACTTTCTCTCCCCCTGATTGGCTCTCTCACAATCACGACCGTTTATCTGAACGCCTTTGGAAACCGACTCTTAGACTCGCGTTCTGAACCACATGTCAGCTCTGCTCAGTTACTTGCGCTGTTAGTCCCAACTTCAGCTCTTTTTGCATCTTTGTCAGGTTTCCCAGTTTGCCCAGTAGCTCCTGCACAGGGAACAATCTCTTTGGGTTTCAGTCAGAACTTTTTGATTTCCAAAAGCAACATTTGACTTTAACATCAGGTCTGCAATAAAGTGATGAGGACAGAGTCAACGGTGCCTGGCAGCAGAGCGACTCGTCGGTCAACTCAGCAGCAACTTTGCCCACCGAGGGTTTTTTGTTTTTCTTTCTGGAAGCATCTAGGCCTCAGTCCACCTCAAAGGAAGCCTTAAAGCAACAGGGACCAGTTCAGGACCAGCAAGCCTTCTCAGTCCTGGATAAAATTCCCATTGAGGTCCCAGATCAGCACAAACAGGTCCCAAGAGGTCCGACGTTTCGTCAGAAAACCCTCCAGAGTCAGACGCTCCCGGAGTAACTCAGCATCAGTCCTACAGCTCTCTGACTAACATGATGCGATTGGAAGCGGGTGGACTGCTGTAACCACAGTCCAGGTCAGGTGACTCGCCTGCGGCTGCCGTCAGACGCAGTTTATCGTACAAACTTTGTCTGAAGTAAACTGAGGCCTTTAGAGAGACGTCTTTACTTCTACAAACCGTGAAATGTAACTACTCTGTGCGATTACTTCAGCTCTCATAAAACACTCGTGTTTTCCTCTTTATTCATACTGTTCAACACTTAAAACTGAAACGGCCATAGTGCGGCCGGCCTCTCGTCAGGTGCAACCACAAAGCAAAACATAACTCATAAATACCTGTGACGTAGTCTCTCAATGCATATAACAACAAACTGGTAACACACACGGACTCTTTACACAGTGCAACGCTGGAGTCAGTCAGGGCCGAGGCGCGGCAGTTAACAGGACGCCGAGACGTGCCAGTCGGCTGAGTTTACACCATGCAGTCATATTTACATGCTGGCGCTTAGTGCAGTGCTGCCGTGTGCACCTTCCCATCATGCAACACGTGTGAATTAACAGTCATGATTTTCGACGTCCCGTTAACTGACCCGCAGCTCTCATTGTCAGAGGACAGAGGGAAGTGAGGACACACACTTGAACACGCCACATTCACACCTCCAGACGCGAGTACTGACAAACAGGGTTTTTACAAGTCTGAGATCACAGGATGAAGATGGCGAGGACGGCGGCAGTGCCGCGCCTTGCAGTTTGTAGCACCAATGATGAAGACGACGCCCGCGGGGAGCGAGAAGCTGTCTGACAGAAGTGAAGAACAATCGCTCAGCAATGTGACACTTCCAGAGTCCTCCCGAAGGAACCACAGAAGAAGAGCAGGAACCACTTCCTGTTACAAGTTTAGGGCACTTCCTGTGGCCGAAACCTTTGTTTTGGGTTATTTATTATTTTATTAACATCAGCATCTCGACGTGGTCGTGTCACACTGCTGATCGGGACAGAGCTGTGGTGGCGCTCGCAGGGAGCTGGTTAGTGCAAAGGGTGCATGGTGTCTAACGGGCTCTGAGTGGGTAAATTCTTCGTACTGCATGCGAGCGTTGGTGGAGGGCGACTTGTGCTTTGCTCCTTGTGCCTGAGCTCAAGCTTCAAACCAGCCGTTCGATCCGTAAGGGCCAGATATCGTGTCGCTGCTGTGCTCTCTAGCGGGGGGGTCTACATCCACGTCATTAACATGAAAACAACAACGTGGCTGCCGGAGGAGGGGCAATTTTTCACCATAAATAACCTGCTGAAGTAAAAAATCACTTTCAGTAAATCGTCGCCGGGTGGTGAAGGTTTCCAGCACAGTTCACACAAAGTACTTTCTAGTTAAACAAATGTGGTGCTACTTGACAAAGAACACATGGAAGCAGGTCTGCTGTGAGGTCATCTGGCCCTGACGGAAACAGACACGAGCACTTTAGAGTCTGTGACTGACTATTAATCATTTAAATGCAATCAAAGAAGCTGAACTAATAAAGAAAGTCGCGTTCAAACGTTTAGATCAAACGGCTTCTTTTTGGGGGGCACATTTAAAAAAAATCACAAACCAACACGATAAAAACACAAGGCTGTTCAGAACAGGGGGCGGAGCCTCTGCTCCCCAAACGGCACCTCCTGGAGGCGACGGCCTACAGGGGAGCAGAGGCTGAGCTCATTACAGAGGTGGTTTCTCAGGTTTAACACACAGAACCTTTACAAGGCTCTGACCCGTAAGTACCAAACCCCGCCTCCTCCTCTACACGTTTTAAGGTGAAGCGAAGCAGC
>NC_135187.1:112500-182500 GCF_041146795.1 Maylandia zebra | reverse complement strand
GGATCCAGTTACAGGTGTGAAGCTGGTCGGCCGTGTTAAATGAACTCGAATCGCTGCCGCTGAGAACACAAATTCAAGATTTACAGAGGTTCACCGTTTCTGACAGAAAAACGACGAATCACAAACTATCAGGATAAAAAACAAAGGAGCAAAATGGAGAAGCAACGTCACCTTTTGTCTCCAGAACTCGGTCCAGAGGGCAGCTGCAGGTACAGGTACAACTTGTCATTGTCAGAGAAACGCTGAACATCTTGCTGTTGAAAAAAACCCCACAGTGAATGAACCAGACCTGAGGTGAGCACCAAACCAGACTTTAACCTCACATCAAGTTTCTTACCAGGATCTGCTCTACTTTGGTCTGAACGTGTTTCCTGTAAGAGGACAGAGGACATGCTGATCAGATCCATCACGAACACCACACAGGGACGTCAGAGCTTCAGAAATTCTAATCCCCATTTTCACACACAAACACTTCCTGCTTCATTGCCCTCACTCAGACTTACGAGATGTTGCTCTTCAGTTTCTGCAGCAGCATGCTGGGCTCAGTGTCACCCTCCCCTGTCTCCAGACCGCCCTGGCCCCGCCGGGAGGCCTCGGCCCGTTGGTGACACTGGTCCTCGGACATCAGGACCAACTAACCAATGCTGTGAAACACCATCTGAGAGAGACACACAGGAAAACGCACACTGTAAGGACAAAAGCAGCAACTGAAGCCAGCTTTGTGGATGCTGTCCAGTCTGGGGCCTGCCGTCTGCCTGCAGCGAGCTCTTTATTCATTTTTTTTTTTAAATCTTTGCAGGGTTTGTCTGCAGTTCTCTTCTCAACAAACTCTGCTGTGCGTATTGCAGCCCACTTGTCAACCGATCAAATTGTGTCATCCACGCTCAACAATGTGCAGTCAGGATCTTGGAAGACTGCACGCAGACCCCCCCCCCCCCCCAATAATGTACATGGACAGACACATTTAAAACCAGCCTGCCCACCTGCAGTTCCTCTGAAGTTCAGCAGAGGGGCCAGCATAGGGTCAGTCCCCACAGACTCCCATAGCTTTCCAGCAGAACTAACCATGTTTAATAAAATATGATGAGACACTAACTGTGTTGAGGAAACAGTTTAAGAACTAATTTGATCAGCTTTGGCCTAAAAATCAACAATTAGTTACTAGGACATCAGGCAGGTGTGGCTCTCAATGCAGTTCACAGTCCTGCTGCAGTCCAGTGTTGGGATCCAGCGGGCCCTGAGGTATCACTGCTGCCCAGCTTTACTATACAGGCCTGCGGGGTCCAGAAACCTCAGAAACCGCCAAACACTTCCCTACTCGGACCCCACTGGGGACTCAGGTTTCACGTCTCGTCCATGCAGGCCCTCGATGCTGATCCAGTTAGAACGGTTTAATTTTACTGTCCAGGTTAAAAAATCTGGATGTAAACAGATGCAATCAACCCACGTTCCGGGTCACAGCTCTGCGGCGGCTGCGCGGCTGGCAGCCCGACCGCGGGCGGTAACGGAGAGACCAACGCCGGCTGTGTTACGGCAATCCCCGGAGCGGGGGAGGAGCAGCACGGAGCCCGCTACCGTTATCGGGAGTCGTCTGTGTGGCCGCAGTGTTTACAGCGCCGGTGGTCATGTGCTGCCATTTACAGCGCGCGCGCGCACATACACACACACGAGCCCAGCTGAACATATTACTCCGAAGCTAGTGGGCTAATCCCGTCCTCCGCGTAGCTACCGGAGGCGGCCCAGACTCGGTGGCTGAGTTGTTCTGAACAGATGTTAGAACCGTTTCACGACTGTCATGCGTGCGTGAATCGGCTCCCGGTTAGGATGCCGGTGATGTTCCGGATAACAGACATATACGGGCTACCTGCATGCTAATCATCATAGGGTGGCTCACAAGCTAAGCTAGTAGCTAACTGATAAGCATTAGCTAGTAAGCGCTGAAACAGCCCGTTAAATCGTTTCAGCGCGATCTTTTTCATTTCCAAATAATTCTTGATAATGATACATAAATTCTGTTATTACTGTATGATCCAACAAGCGAAGCCCGCTTCACTATTTATTTTAAAAAAGAAAAAGAAAGTACCTGAGCCAAGATACAGCAAAATTCCCCTTTTCAGATTTTTTTGTGATTGGACGAGTTTGTTATGTCTGCCTGACTACAAACCCAGCGTCTATTCCCATTGGTCAGTTCTCAAAAATCTACCCAGACACCAAAAGCGGGTTTAATCCTATTCGTCGAGTAGAAATGTTTTTAGAACAGGAATTAATTTGATTGGACGCCTTTTCCTGGTCTGCCCAGTTACAAAATAGATGAATTCTTCTGTCGAATTCTGCATAGCAACAGCGAAAGCGAAACCAGCTAATACAAAACGTAAAATTGACATGCATGTAGAAATGTTAGGAAGAAGCAGGGAGCTCAGGTTCTCCAGTCTGAAATGATCATCTAATATTAATAAACGGAATTCTCATTAACCACATAAAGGATATGGTTAAATATTATCTCTAATTGCTTAGGGCAGTGCTTCCCAAACATTTTCCAGCCACGTACCCCTTGAAACATGTCACCCTCAGCCGCATACCCCCTACTACGAACGATTCTTAATTAGTGTCTATAAATACATTGCAATATCGCATGCATAAAAATAAATACTGCACAGTCGATTATTTCTCACCACCAAATGAATTTATTGATATTTTTTAGTAATGACAGAGTTTTAATAACAAACTTTACTACTTAATACTAGCAGTGTATCAAAAGATTTATTAGAATTCACTTTTTTGTCGAGAGCATAAAGGCCATGAACTTTCATTAAACAGAACTTTATTTAATGTGATGGATGTGCTTGAGCAGAGGCACACAGCTCTTCAATGTTTGGCTCAATTTGGGAAAGGCTGAGTCTTAAATCGTTTTTCACACAAAGTCTTGCTCTGTATTTTGTTTTCATGTTTGTTAAAGCAGAAAATCCTCTTTCGCATAAGTATGTGGTGGCGAAAGGCATCAGAGTCTTGACAGCGCGTTTAGCCAGCGCGGGCTGTTCAGTGCGCAGCCCTATCCAGAAATCCGCCAGGTTCTTTTGAGCGTGTTCAACTTTTAGAGATCCATCTGTGGCGATTTCAATTAGGCTCTCCTGGTCAGACGGTGATAACGAAGTAGGCACGGCGGTGAACGGGTGACGTATCCAATCATTTGAGCCGCCCGTCTCTGGGAAGTATCGGCGTAACTGCACCTCCAGCTCCTCAAGGTGCACATTACATTCGCGCTTTACACTTTTAGATAGTGTGAGATCATTAGAGCACAGAAAATCATGCAGCACAGGAAAGACTTCAGTGTTGTTTGTATCCAAGCAGTTCTTCCAAAGGTTTAACTTCTTTATCATGGCCTCAACTTTATCTTGAACATTGAATATAGTTGCAGAAACGCCTTGTAATCTGAGATTGAGCTCGTTCAGACGAGAAAATATATCACACAGATAAGCCAGGCACGTAAGGTACTCTTCATCATGCAAATGTTCAGACAGCTCAAAGGGATGGTTATTGAAGAAAACTTTAAGTTCATCCCTCAACTCACAGAAACGGGTCAGCACTTTCCCTCTAGATAGCCAGCGAACCTCTGTGTGGAGTAATGTCTCATGCTCGCTGCCCATCTCATTGCACAACGCAGCAAATAAGCGGGAGTTCAGCGGCCTGGCTTTCACAAAGTTAACCATTTTTACACTCGTGTCCAAAACATGTTTCAAACGGACAGGTATTCCCTTTGCAGCAAGAGCCTCTCGGTGGATGCTGCAGTGTACCCAGGAGGCATCTGGCGCGACTGCTTGCACACGCGAAACCACACCTCCGTGTCTCCCAGTCATGGCCCGTGCGCATCAGTACAGATGCCAACACATCTGTCCCACACGAGTCCATGTGTGTTCATGAATGTGTCCAGCTTTTGAAAAATATCTGCGGCAGTTGTCCTTTGTTCCAGTGGTTTACAGAACAGCATGTCCTCCTTGATGGTTCCTTCATGAATGTAGCGCACATATACGAGAAGATGCGCCAGGCCAGCCACATCCGTGGACTCATCTAGCTGTATTGCATAAAATTCACTGTGGTGTATGCGCAGAAGTAGCTGCTGTAAAACATTTTCTGACATTGCATTGATGCGCCGTGAGACAGTATTGTTTGATGATGGAATGGACTGTATCGTCTTTTTTGCCTTTTCCCCCAACATTGTCCCTACCATATCTAAAGCAGCAGGGAGAATGAGGTCCTCCACAATAGTGTGGGGTTTGTTGTTTTTAGCCACTCTGTAACTGACCATGTAAGATGCTTGTAGTCTGTTTTTATTCATAAGATCTGGCACCTGAATGCAGGTTTTACTTGTTGAAAGTGATTTTAGCTGTCGCTCAAAATATTCCCTTGGTTTATTTTTCAAATGGGGATGATTTGTCTCTAAATGTCTGCGCAAAAGTGAAGGTTTCATTGAGTTCTGAGACAATACTTTTGCACAAATAACACACTGTGGCCGGGAAAATCCACCAATATTTATACACGTAAACCCCAGCGAAATATAATTGTCATCATATTTGCGCTTCTTTGATGAGGTTGTGTTACAGTCCGAGCTGTCATGCTTTCTCCCACTTTGACGCTCCGCATCAGACACTTCATCACTTTCCACATGGCTGGCTCCAGCTATGCTAGCCACTTGGCTAGTAACCACAGATACATCCCTGCTAGCATCCAAATCTGACGAACACATTGTTGTTGAACAATCACCTGTGCGGTCACTGGAAAATGCATCTTCAGACATGAGCTTATTGGTTGTTGTGGCCGGTGTCTCTGTGGTAGGGCCTTTTTTTCTTGTTAACCACTTGTTCATTTTCGCGCTGCACTGAATGCTTGGAGGCAACTTCAACTGTTAGGTGTCAGTCATTTGGGTCATTTGGGCAAATCACGCCCATGTATTTTGTCAGAGCTATTTTTTTGCTGAACACCAGAGGGTGGTATATAGTCATGTATTTAACAGTCAAATAAAACTTCATTAGCGCAAATTTCGGCTTTTAAAATTTTTGATCCCCACTCCAACCCCAACCCACGCGTACCACCTACAGCCACTTGCGTACCCCCGAGGGTACGCGTACGGTAGTTTGGGAACTACTGGCTTAGGGTATAAAATCTACACTACTCTGCCTGGTTTACACCCAATGTCATTTACCCATTATATTGTATATTGTATAGCTTTCTTGTTATATGTAAAATTGTATTGTATTTATTTAAATTTTTACTTTTTAATTATTTTACCTGCATTTTTTAATCACTCTTATATTTAAATGTTCATTTGCTATTTTATCTAGGGATCGAGAGTAACGTAGTTTCTATTCTCTGTATGTCCTGTACATGTGGCAGAATTGACAATAAAGTTGACTTTGACTTTGACTTGATCTGTTTTTTTGCCTACAAACCCCAAGAATTTTATTGTGGATAAAAGATTAATTAAAAAAAACACATTAGAATAAAGTCAACCATTCAAATGCCATGCTATGGTAAAACTATGTTGAACAGCTGATGCAAATCAGTGATTCTACTTTTACTGAGGACATATTTAGCTGTTTAATCTTCAAGGAAAACAGCTCTCTTTATTTTGTCACATGAATTTTCCATCATACAAAAGAGAAAGTACACAGAGTAAACAGGAACAGACAGGAAGAGAAAGGTTTGTTAGTGATGCTGAAACCCCTGCCTCTCGTCTTCATTCAAACGCGCTGCAGAGAAACATGAACACAAACATTAGTCACATTTACAGATTGCAAATAAAGCTTTGTTCACGCTGCTTACATATGACTGCTCACCCAACCATCCAGGCTGTCATGTTGTAAAGTTTGCAGACGACACAGCTGTGGTTGGTTGCTTCAGAAACGATGAGACCGGCTACAGGAAGGAGGTGGAACACTTGGAGGACTGGTGCAGGAAAAACAATCTCTGCTTAAATGACAAGAAGACGAAGGAGAAGATTGTGGACTTGAGGAGGGGAAGACACACACACACACCCCTGCACGTTGGAGGATCTGCACTCTAAGTAGTACCCAGCTACAAGTACCTGGGTGCGTACCTAGATAGCAACCTTACCTGGAAAAACACTTCCAGCCTGATCAGGAAGGCTCACCAGAGGCTCTACTTCCTGAGGCAGATGAGATGCGTGGGAATGGAGAGCTCAGTCCTCAACTCCTTTTACAGATGTGCGGTGGAGAGTGTTCTGTGCTCTGGCATCAACGTGTGGCACAGAAACTGCACTGAGGCAGAGAGGAAAGCTCTACACAGGGTGGTGAAGGAGGCAGTGTCCCAACCATCACAGACATATACACCTCCGGATGCAAGACGAGGGCCACCTGTATAGTGAAGGACCCCACTCACCCAGCACACTCACTTCTTGTCCCGCTCCCCTCAAGCAGGAGGCTGAGGAGCATTAAATGCAAAACCACCAGACTGAGAAACAGCTTCATTCCAGAAGCTGTGAGACTTTCTCGATACATAAATGGACAAGAACTGATATTGTAGTACCTTAACCACTACTGACACCGTCACTTTATCAGTGCTGGACATCATGGTCGTTTGCTGCTGTATCTATACTCCATACTGGTACTCAGGTTTTTGCACTATTTATTTGTTATTCTGTTTCTTTCGCTCCCGGACCGTGTGCACATCATTTCATTCCACCTCATGTAAACATGTGATGCGAATGACAATAAAGAATCCTTGAATTCTGTTCATCTGGACGTAGCGTTTTCAGTGGGAGAAACGTTTCGTCATCATCCTGGTGACTTCTTCGGTCTCAGCTGACTGCAGGTTTCCCCAACCTTATAAACAGTACATTTTCATAATATTGGGGAAACCTGCAGTCAGCTCAGACTAGCTAGCAAGCGCTGAAACAGCCCGCTCTTTCTCATTTCCAAATAATTCTTGATAATGATACATAAACCCAGCGTCTATTCCCATTGGTCAGTTCTCAAAAATCTACCCAGTCACCAAAAGCAGGTTTAATCCTATTCGTTGAGTAGAAAGGAGGCTGAGGTCTTTTAACATCTGCAGGAAGCTCCTGAGGATGTTTTACCAGTCAGTGGTTGCTGGAGTACTTTTCTATGCTGTGGTGTGCTGGGGGAGCAGCACAGCAAAGAGGGACTCATCCAGGCTGGAGAAACTGATCAGGAAGGCTGGCTCTGTGATCGGCATGAAGCTGGACACTCTGGTGACAGTGGCAGAGAAAAGGACCTTAAAGAAACTGATGGACATTATGGACAATGCTGGGCATCCTCTGCACACGGCCATAAGCAACCAGAGGAGTCTGTTCAGTGACAGGTTGCTTCTCCCCAAGACAAGAACTAACAGACTTAAAAACTCCTTTGTCCCACACGCCATCAGACTGTTTAACTCCTCTCTGGAGGGGAGAGGGAGGGGAAACAGGAGGACAAAGGAGGGGGGAACAACTAAGCTGTAGTGCCTCTTCACCTCACTGTACAATACCTTTTGTGCAATACTTTTGTAAATAGTCAACGGTGCAATAGACTCAATACTTGAAATGTGCAATTCACTTGTATTTTTATTTTTTATTTCTATTTATTCTATTTATCCCCTTTGTATATTTTATTTATATTTGTCTCTGTATTTATATATGTGTGTGTGTGTGTGTGTGTGTGTGTGTGTGTGTGTGTATATATATATATATATATATATATATATATATATATATATATATATATATATATATATATATATATATATATATATATATATAACAATTCTGTAACTGTAACTTCGGTCGTTGCTGTGCTTTTTGGAAGTCGAATTTCCCAGAGGAACCCACCCGAGGGATTAATAAAGTTCTATCTTATCTCTTATCTTAAATGTTTTTAGATCAGAAATTAATTTGATTGGAAGCCTTTTCCTGGTTTGCCCAGTTACAAAATAGACAAATTTTTCTGTCAAATTCTGCGTAGCAGCAGCAAAGGCGAAACCAACTCAAACAAAACAAAGTTGACATGCATGTAGAAGTGTTAGGAAGAAGCAGGGAGCTCAGGTTCTCCAGTCTGAGCATTTTATAATAACTGAATTCTCATTAACCACAAAGGATGTGGTTAAAATATTTACACGATCTCAAATTTCTTAGAGTAAATAATGCTTTTTCCCTACAAACCCCAAGAATTTTAATGTGGATAAAAGACTAATTCCAAAAAGTAAAAAAAACAAAACCCCCATTAACCTCCTTTTTTTTTTTTTTTTTTTTTTTGGCCTGTCCCGTTTGGCTCTTTTGCCATCAGAATTGTTGTCTAAAGGCAAATGTAACAAGTGTCACCTGGCAGTTTGTTGCTCGCTGCCAGGTGATTGGCTGAAGAGCTGTGAAAAGGTAGTGGGTGTGTGGGGTGAAGTCAGCGCTCTTCTGTGGAAAAAACCAGAGGCAATTAATTCACTCAGGTGCGAGTGGGTATACTGTCGTGTGACCACGAATTTTAATAGAAGAATTGATCAAGCCCTAGATCGACTGCGCGCAGGGAAACTGATCAATATTCTGTGCTGTCTCTGCTGTCCTTTTTTTTTGTTCTTTTGATTGATTTGTAATTTTGTTTTGGTTAGTCCGTCCAGCCGTAGAGGCGGTTATTGATTGAGAGTAAGTTTTGTAAGGGCGGACTAACCTCTCTTTTGTTTTTTTTATTTTAATTGTTTGTGCCACTTCCCTTTATCTCTCAGATCACAGGCCATACATAGCACTGATTCCCAGCTGCGCTGAGACCCGAATTGTTTGCAGTGTGTGCCACGATTGCAGTGTCACTAAGCGGGGTGTGACGGGTTGTAGTGTTATTTCGCACAGTTTGTGTGGTAAGTCTCATGCGCAGCTGGGATATCGGCAGGATGTGTTGTAAGTCCTGTCTGGAAACGACTGGGAATTTGTATGTTTAACTTATGTAATAAATAAATGATCAATTATTTCTTTGCCCCGTTTACTCATCCCTTGTCCTCGGTTACATTTTGGCGTTGTCGACAGGATTCAAGGGAGTGGCCATTTTGTTTTGTTATTTTGTAAGGACAGCAGGGACAGGTTTGTAAGATTGGAGAGAAGGAGCAGCCAGGTCTCGATCGCCATCATGGAGGGAAGCGAGCAACAAACAATGGCCCAACGTATACAGGAGTTGGAGAATGAACTTAGAGACTTGAAAACAGCATCTGTGGGTACAGAGAGGCCCTCTACATCAACAGGAGCTACAGGAAGTGAATCAGAGACTGTGAGACCCAATCCTGTGGTATACGTACAACAGGATAGAAAGTTGCCAACATTTTCAGGGAAGTTGGACAATATGGGCTCACTGACTCTAGATGAGTGGATTGAGCAAATGAGAGACTTTGTGCGCACGAGAGGCAGAACAGAAAAAGAGCAAGCTCAAATCATTTTTAACCATTTAGAGGGTACTGCACGCACTGAGATAAAGTTTTTGCCAAAGGAACAGAAAGAAAATGTTGAGAAAATTTTTGATACACTGAAAGAAATGTACAGTTGCTTAGATTCCCACATTTCTTTGCAACGCAGATTTTTCAATCGTAAACAATTAGAAGGCGAGTCCTTAATTGACTTTTCTCATTCCTTGATGGCCTTAATGGACCAGATTATTAAAACGGATGAGGAAGCCGCAAGAAAAGCTTCAAAAGATCTGCGTGATCAATTTTGTGATGGTGTTAGAGATCTGACATTGAGGATCAGGCTGAGAGATTTGATTAATGCCAACCCACAGTGGACGATTCGTGAGGCGAGAGCCGAAGCGACCAGGTGGATGGCACAGTATGAGAATCAGCCTTTTAGGTCTAGATATAATCAGTCTGTTTCAGTCTCTGCAGATATGCAAGCTTCTTGTGAAAGTGTCGATTCTAGAACATCAGAATATGCTGAGTTGGTGTCCCTTTTTAAAGCCCAACAGACACAATTAGAGTTGGTCATTAAGGCATTAAACCCACAGGAGGTGGCTGCTTCTAGCAATCACACTTCTCGACGTAGAAGGACGGTGAATGGTAAACCCATTTGTTTTAGGTGTGAGCAAATTGGACATATTGCCCGATTTTGCCCGACATTACCCAATTCTGATGGAAATCAGCATGAAAGAGCAGCTAGGGCTGATGGCCAAACTACTGGAGCGGCGGAAAACTAGTACCCACCAGTGCACAGAGCCACACACTGGTGGGAGGGTTGCAAGGCTCCAGTAATGTAGAACTCGGTCATCTAGTTGGTGAATGCTTGGAAGGGGAGGTTGATTTGGGTGGGGTTATTATTTCATGTTTGCTGGACACAGGGTCCATGGTCACAACAATCACAGAAAGCTCTTTTAAAAATAACTTTTCTCATCTCAGTGATAAAAAGCTTAAAGACTGTGGTTGGTTGGGACTTAAAGCAGCTAATGGCCTACAAATTCCTTATTCTGGGTATATTGAGTTGGATGTTACAATCCTGGGAATTCACCTACCTCGTCGAGGGGTGTTGATTGTGGGAGATCCAACAGATAGCCACATGGCACAGAAAAAGATATCTGTACCTGGTGTGTTAGGAATGAATGTATTGAACCCCCTTTACTCTGAATTGTGTAAACAATATGGTTCTGACCTCTGGGAAGCTCCAGTTTTGAAGACTGCGCCACGTGGTTGGAGAAGAGCGTTGAGATACTGCCAAATGATGGAGGCCATGGCAAATTCTCCTGAACCCCATCGTGTTAGAGTACAGGGTAAGAAGTCTTTCTGTGTTCCAGCTGGAACGCAAAGTTATGTTCCTGTTACCTGTCCAAAGATGCCTGTGAATACACCTATTGACCTCTTGATTGAACCCCTCGGGCCTGATGATGGTTTTCTCCCGGAAGGCCTATTGGTGTCTCCTTCATTGGTAAAGGGAGAAGGAGGGGAGGCTTTTGTTCCAGTTACTAATGTTGGTAAAACTGATGTCTATTTGACACCTCGTCGGGTGATTGCTACAGTTCAACTGGCCAGTGTGCTAGCAGAGGGTAACTCTGAAATACAGGTCTCTGTAAATTCACAGTGTTGTACAGCTTATATTTCCAGTCATACAATGGCAGACAATGCAGCGGAATTGGATTTGCCTGAATTTGAAAGTCTTGAGGAGAGCGAGAAACGGCAAGCAAAAGTTTTATTGCAGAAGTATAGCGGCGTGTTTGCCAAGAATGAGTTGGATGTTGGTTGTAGTAAATTGATCACTCATGAAATTCCTTTGATAGATGAAACACCAGTGCGACAACCATACAGGCGAACCCCTCCGTCTCAGTATGAACTGGCAAGGGATCATATCAAACAGCTGCTGCAAGCTCGCATCATCAGAGAAAGTAGTAGTCCGTACTCATCCCCAATAGTTCTTGTTCAAAAGAAGGATGGAAGTCTACGCATGTGTGTCGATTATAGACAGTTAAACGCCAAGACCAGAAAGGATGCATTTCCTCTGCCAAGGATTGAAGAATCCTTGGATGCTTTGACTGGTGCTCAGTGGTTTTCCACTTTGGACCTGGCTAGTGGTTATAATCAGGTGGAAATGGCTGAGAAGGATAAGATTAAAACTGCATTTTGTACCCCATTTGGTTTGTTTGAGTTCAACCGCATGCCGTTTGGTTTGTGTAATGCACCCAGTACATTTCAGCGCCTGATGGAGCGTTTGTTTGGAGATTGCAGACATCAGTCGGTGCTTTTGTATTTGGATGATGTGATTGTTTTTTCATCCTCCGTGCAACAGCATTTGGAGCGGTTGGAAGAAATCTTCTCTCGTCTGGATAAAGAGGGGCTTAAAGTGAAACTCTCCAAGTGCCAGTTTTTCCAGAGGCAAGTGAAATATTTGGGGCATGTGGTGTCTGCCGAAGGAGTTTCTACTGATCCAGATAAAATAGCTGCAGTGCGGGATTGGAAAACGCCCAGCAATCTAGCAGAACTGCGTTCCTTTTTAGGATTTGCTAGTTATTATAGGAGATTCATAGCTGGTTTTTCACGCATGGCTGCTCCCTTGCATAGATTGGTCTCTGCACTCCTCCCTCCAGGTAGAAAAGGTAGGACCCCCCCAAAACCGTTATTGGATTTTTGGGATTTGGAGTGTGAACAAAGTTTTCATCAGCTCAAGGCTGCTCTGGTTTCTGCACCAGTGCTTGCTTTTGCTGATTTTCAGAAGCCATTTACATTGGAAGTAGATGCAAGCTATGGGGGTCTAGGGGCAGTGCTTTCCCAGGAGTATGAGGGTAAATTGCGGCCAATAGCTTTTGCCAGTCGGAGCTTAAAGCCTACAGAGAGGAATATGAGAAATTATAGTTCCATGAAGCTTGAGCTTGTAGCTCTCAAGTGGGCCGTCACTGAAAAGTTTAGGGAGTATCTTTTGGGTCATCGTTGCACTGTATTTACAGATAATAACCCACTAAGCCATCTGTCCACGGCAAAGCTAGGTGCCACAGAACAGAGGTGGGCATCAGAGCTGGCCGCTTTTGATTTGACCATAAAATATCGGCCTGGGGCTCAGAATGCTAATGCAGACGCATTGTCCCGCCTACATGGAACTGTAATGGAATTGGATGGTCCATTATCTAATGATATTGGAGTGCAGTGTGAGATGATTCCCAGTGTTCAGGCAGAGATAAGTGTTTTACCTGGTTGTTCTTTCTCTGATCTCTGTACGTTACAGAAACAAGACCCTGTGATTGGTCCCTTCTTAAAGTATTGGGAGGTGGCCAGGTTGCCAGATTCAAAGGAAAGAGATGGTCTTGGTAAGGGTTCGAGGGAATTGGTCCGTCAATGGGGGCGGATGAAACAAAGGGAGTCTGTGTTGTATCGCTGCACTCATACTCCTGATGGAGTGAGGGAGGTTGACCAGCTGGTGCTGCCACAGTGTTTACAGGGCCGCGTCCTTCGTTTACTCCACGATGAGCATGGCCATCAAGGGGTTGAGCGTACACTGCAGTTGGTGCGCTCGCGATATTATTGGCCGCACATGTATGCAGATATTGAGAGATGGTGCAGAGATTGTGAAAGGTGTGTTCTTTCTAAGGCTGTTGTGCCAAAGATTAAAACCTTTATGGGTAGTATTTCTGCATCTCGGCCTCATGAAATTTTGGCAATTGATTTTACAGTATTTGAACCCTCAACTGATGGTAAAGAGAATATTTTGGTAATGACTGACATCTTTTCTAAATATACTCAGACTGTCCCTACAAAAGATCAGCGAGCCAGTACAGTGGCAGAGGCTTTAGTGAAGCATTGGTTTCATTTATTTGGGCCTCCAAGCCGTATACATTCTGATCAGGGGCGAAATTTTGAAAGCGCTTTGGTGCAACAGCTGTGTAAAATTTATAAGATAGAGAAGAGTCGGACGACACCCTATCATCCACAAGGTAATGGTCAATGTGAACGATTTAATCGTACACTTCATGACTTGCTGCGTGCCCTGCCTCCTGAACAAAAGCGCCGGTGGCCGCGGCATCTCTCCCAAGTCACATATGCGTATAACACCACAGTACATCAGTCAACTGGTATGACTCCATATTATTTGATGTTCGGGCGAGAGCCACGGTTGCCAGTGGATTTTTGGTTGGGTGCTGGCAGTGAAGTTGATGAGGACGTCACTCTTGAAGAGTGGGTACAGGAACACCAAAAGTCCTTGGCTGCTGCATATGATGTTGTGCAGCAACGGTTAGAAAGGAGAAGGGTTCAGAGAGATTTGAATTCCTCTAAATGTGCTAGTCCTGATTTGGAGCAGGGCGATTTGGTGTATCTGAGAAACCACTCTGTAAGAGGTCGCAATAAGATTCAAGATTTTTGGGATCCCACGCCCTTTCAAGTAGTGCGACCTCCTCCTGGTCATGGCGTAGTATATTCAGTCGCTCCTGCTGGGCACACTGGTCCACTTCGACAAGTACATCGAACTGAGTTGAGAAACATTCCAATCAGGGAATTGGATGGAGACCAAGATAGTGGCCTACAAATGTCAAAACAGGATGATCTAACCGGAATGTTGGCCACAAATAACAGTATGGTTGATGAAGTAGAACAGATGTTTACAGAACAGGGAGATGGAGGCGATTCTGCAGTGTTGGAGGAAGGGACGTTGAGTCCCACACATGTGGGGGTGCCCCATTTGGATTGTTCTGGGGACCTAGAACCTGGGGAGGAAGATGTTCCCAGCTTGACGCAAGGGTCTCGTAGGTCAATGAGGAAGACTGCTGGACAGCACTCAAACCCATTTAAATTGCCACAATCCATTATAAAATGAGCAAAATTTTAAGTGTGCTCTCTTTTCAGCTCATCGTCGGGTCGCCGATGCCCTTTGAAGGGGAGGGTTGTAACAAGTGTCACCTGGCAGTTTGTTGCTCGCTGCCAGGTGATTGGCTGAAGAGCTGTGAAAAGGTAGTGGGTGTGTGGGGTGAAGTCAGCGCTCTTCTGTGGAAAAAACCAGAGGCAATTAATTCACTCAGGTGCGAGTGGGTATACTGTCGTGTGACCACGAATTTTAATAGAAGAATTGATCAAGCCCTAGATCGACTGCGCGCAGGGAAACTGATCAATATTCTGTGCTGTCTCTGCTGTCCTTTTTTTTTGTTCTTTTGATTGATTTGTAATTTTGTTTTGGTTAGTCCGTCCAGCCGTAGAGGCGGTTATTGATTGAGAGTAAGTTTTGTAAGGGCGGACTAACCTCTCTTTTGTTTTTTTTATTTTAATTGTTTGTGCCACTTCCCTTTATCTCTCAGATCACAGGCCATACATAGCACTGATTCCCAGCTGCGCTGAGACCCGAATTGTTTGCAGTGTGTGCCACGATTGCAGTGTCACTAAGCGGGGTGTGACGGGTTGTAGTGTTATTTCGCACAGTTTGTGTGGTAAGTCTCATGCGCAGCTGGGATATCGGCAGGATGTGTTGTAAGTCCTGTCTGGAAACGACTGGGAATTTGTATGTTTAACTTATGTAATAAATAAATGATCAATTATTTCTTTGCCCCGTTTACTCATCCCTTGCCCTCGGTTACACAAAGAAAGATGCCCAACGGATTTACTTTACCAAACTGACCATCCCAGCCTTGCCGTAATGGTCCATTTGATTCACCTTTTATTGTTTATTTTATTTTCACTTACTGAATACGGGACAGACTTGACTGGGGGAAAGAAGGGGAGAAAGAAAGAGGGAAAGAGAAACAGCTGAGAAGAGGGACGGGGGAGAAGGGCAAAAGACAAAACCTCCTGGGTTTTAAATGCACCTTAGAACACACATGCATCAACATTACAATGAGCGGGTGGAGGGAGGTTTGGAGTCTTCTCTCACCCCCATTCTCTGCGACCTGCTGGAGCAGGGGGGCTAGGACTAGGAGGAGGAGTTGGCCGTCCGACTGCGGTCTGGAGTGTGGAGCCTTCCTGCTGCTGCGGAGTCGGGGCGGTCTGCCTTCCCCCACCGCAGGGAAAAGGGAAACACCACCTGGGTCTGGGTGCAGTTCCCCCCTCCAGGGGCGGGGGCACCTAGACCCGGTTTGTAGAGTACGCTTGGGGAGTGTGATCGTGTGTACGTCTCTTTATGTCTGTCTCCACGTTGGTTGAGTGTGGAGTAAGTGCATATGAGAGCATGAGGGTGGGAATGGATGTTTGTGTCTGTGTGTGCCTGTATGTCTGTGACTATATGTCAGGTTGGGTGTCAGGCGCCACCTCTCTGGGGACATCTCAGGCCCTCCAAGTTTTGGAGGCCTATCTCCCCCCACCACCACTTCCCCTGCCAGTGGCGGACCCCCTCAGGTGTTGGTGCGTTGGTGGTTCTTTGTGTCCGGGGATGGGCGTCCAGGTACACACCGGCTCACTCCTTGGCGGCCACTTATTGGGGCCTGGAGCCTGGGGCTCGCTCGGGCCACTTCGGAGGTGGGGTGCCCCCGGCCTCTCGGCCTGGGGCTCGGTCACTCAGGCGCAGCTGGCTGCCGGCGGAGCTCACGGGCGCGTCACTGCAACTCCCCCTGGCTTCTGCTCCGCGGCTGCTGAGTGAGCCCTCATCTGGGACTCTCCTCAGCTCTTTCCGGGACAGTGGCGCAGCTGCCCCTCTGTTGGTCTTCCTTGGTCTCTTGTGTTCTGGGGGCCTCTGGATGTCTGGAGTTTTGATCTCCTCCATACCTGCTTCATACCCTGGAGGACGGGGCTGTGGCCCCCCCACACCCTCTAGCAGATTATTACATGGAGAACCTTTTAAAAAACAAAAAACAAGCGCGTCCATGCTCACAGGTGTACACACGGGTGATCACACCCACAAACTACACCCTTTTTGGCTCCTACCTCAAAGCACACTGTGTTCTGTTGATCTTATGTGCTGCACAATAATGTTTAACATTTAGTATTTACTGTCATATTCCCATATATCATTGTGATGTTGTTTATTCTATTACTCTTGTTCTCTTCTGCTTGCTTTCTTTTTTCTTTCTCAGCAGGTGATCCAGGTGATTGATATATGCATTTTTTTTTTCTCTGCCCGTTCTGTTGGTTTTTGTCTTTTGCCCTTCCCCATTAACTTCCTAGGACCTGGCGTCCACATATGTGGACATCACATTTTGGGTTATTTAGACCAAAATACTCAATTTTCCTCTACATATCCACTTACAAGGACATTATACTGCTTGTGTTCTATCAACATTTTAAACAAATATCCTCATATGTGGCTCTCATTTTTCTTAGAAACAAAAATTAGGTTTTAAAAAAATCTGGTAATTCTTTGTATTTACATTCATCGGGTCCCAATCAGCCCAAATTTCAAAGAGAAATTAAAAATGCTGCTGTGGAAGAGTTCGGGTCTTAGGAGGTTAAAATAAATTAAACTCTTTAAACCAACGTGCAGTAGTAAAAATCTGTGGAACAGCTGATATAAATCAGTGATTCTACTTTTACTGAGGACAAATTTAACTGTTTCATCTGAAGATAATCTTCAATAATCTGCAGATGACAAATAAACCAAGGAAAACAGCTCTCTTTATTTCTTACATTTATTTTCCATCATACAAAAGAGAAAGTACAGAGTAAACTGGAGCAAACAGGAGGAGAAGGGTTTGTTAGTGATGCTGAGACCGCTGCCACTTCTCTTCATTCAAACCCGCTGCAGAGAAACATGAAGAAAAATGTCAGTCACATCTACAGATTGTAAATAAAGCTTTGTTTGTATCTGATCAACATTTTCATTACAGTGAAGTCAGGTGTTCTGCTTGGTTATGCTATCGACATATTGGTGGTGGTTACTCTCAGAAACAGTTTTTAAACTTGGAGGAAAAATCCCTAACTCTTCCTCGTCTTCTGACCTTTGACCCTACCTGACCATGTGGGCTATGTCCCAGTTGGTTTCAGAAGACAGGGGTCCGAGGATCTCCACGCCCTCTTCGGTGACGATAGCGATCTCGTGCTGAAATGAAACAGAAATAAAATTGTTACTTTCTCCGGATGGCGTCCAGTACACCTGAGTGTGCGCGGCGGTGCGACTTACTCTGTTGTAGGAGCGAGCATCTCTGTAGTACAACACCTTGAGGCACCGCTCCACCAGTTCCCGTGCCTCCTGTTTGGTGATCTCCACCTTGTTCTCCACCACCTCCCTCATCAGAGGCTGCACACAGATTCAACACAGCTTTACTGGCACATGTCCAAACTCAGCACAAACACTCCATCACTGGTCTCCGCGGTAACGCTCTAATGCCTCAACTGTTAGTCAGCTGTATGACCACACCTTAAAAACCTTTAGACATGATTAACCTTCTAAAGCCAGCAGAGCGTTACAGCTGAAACTCACCTGAGCCAAGTATGCACCAAAGCCTGTAGCCACTGTGGGAGCCTCATAAGCCACGCCCAGTTTATCCACGTAACCTAGGAAACTGGAGAGAAGGAAGGCGGCAACCTGGTGAGAGAAGAGCTACTTCCCATTTCAGGTTCACCTCTAACAGGTAAACATGCTGAAATGCATCCTGGGAGTTATATACTTCTTTCTTTTTTTTTAAAAAACCGCCGTATCCATGAGCACCAAAAACATAAAACATTAAAGAAACAAAACTGACCTAGAACTAAAAAACAGGCGGTAACAAATACGAATGCAGCTTGACTGGTCTGACCCCAACCACCCCCCCACCCCGAGTCTCACCTCTCCCCGTTGTAGAAGCCGCCGATGACTACGGTATTCCACAGTGGGTTCATGCGGCTGCGGCGGTTGTACATGACGCGGGTGAGCCACGAGTGCACGGCCTTTGGGCTGTAGCTGTGCCCGTCACCTAGCAACTCCTCATCGATACTGACGGAAAACGACACCAGTGAGATGGGAAGGGGGATGTACAAGTGTGTGTATGTGAGTGTGCACATACGTGTGTGTGTGCACGCGCTTACACCATCTGCTCGATGACCTGTTTCAGGTGTTGGTAGTCGGCGTAGTCGCCCGAGGCTCCCAGGATGGTGCTGTTGTTCACCTGTGGAGGAAACACCAATATTAAAGTTGCTGAAACAAGCAGTCGGTCAGCTGACCTCTGCTGGTGGTGGCATCACCTTCATGAGGCGGGAGATGTTCCTGAAGCGAGCCAGAGAGCCATACGAGCCCAGCATGTCTGCGGCGATCACCACCCCGCCAGTGAATTTCACACCAAGTACCGACGTTCCTGTAACCATCGGGTTCCTGTGGAAGGAGGACGGGGCACGGTTACTTTAAACAAGTCCAATGGTGGTGTAATTAGCCTGTGTGATGGAACATGTGAAAACCCAGAGGGCAGAGATCATGTCCTACTGAGAGGACATCTCAGCTGGCCCTGGCATGCCTCGATGTTCCCCCAGATAAGCTGGGGCCATTGCCCCGTGGCTCGACTTCAACTAAGCAGAAGAAAATACCTAGATGCTTTACTGTCTCGATATTTTAGATGTAGAACTTTTATTGAAGTGGTTGTCATGAATTTTTGAACAGTGTGCATCGTTACTAATGCACGGCACAACACACAAACAACACGCATGTTTCTTCGTTGTCTGGACTGTGTGTGTGTATAGATATATATATTCTAACACACATACATTGTGAACTTATATATTTCACAATGCACGATGAAAGGTGTCACACAGTTAAGCAGCATGATTCTGCCTTTGTCCAGTTAATGGTCGTCAATTTTAACTTGCTATCGAAGTGATTCTTACTTTTAGACTAGCCTAATCTTTCTCCTCTTTTACTCAGCTAAGAAACTAGTTGCCAGGAACACGCCTACATGTAACAGAAAATAACTATGCTACCCACAATCCTCTGCTTAAACGTCTGATTGGTGGAGGGCACAGTTACCTTGGAAGTGATAATACACACACACACAGTATGATCTGAACAGAAAGGACTTGGCTAAAGGAGGTCAGAGGTCATTCTCATGGGAGCAGTAGTTCATTCGCCTGTAGCCACTCTGATTGGTTAGTTTCTAAAGCATCACTCTGTTGATAAACAGTAAATTGCGCCCTGTGGATAACGCGTCTGCTCTCAGTCACCCACCCGTTACCATGGTGACGTAAGCAGACGCACCCTCAGGATGCTGAAAGCTCTGCATGGACAAGCCTGGCTGTATTTCCCGTAAACCTCCACACTGCAGTGACAGATCACTGACGCCTGTCCTCGAGTATTGCTGCCTGGGTCACAATTTTAACCCTGTTAACTCTGAGTGCACGTCCCAAGATGGCGCTAGTGCCAGCAAACAGCAGTGAAGCTGCTCGAGGAAAGGGTCCACCCAACTCAACCAAACCTGTTGTTGAAACACCGCACGAGAGTTCAGGCGGACTCAGGTGTGACCCGCGGGTCTCCCGTCGGCGCTGACGTTACTCAGCGGAAAGGACGGAGAATACCCAGCGTTTAAATCAGTGTAACCCGGCAGTTAGCTTAGCATTAGCTAGCCTCCTCCATGATGATGCAGCACTCAAACCGAAACCCCGGGACCGGCACCGGGACCGGCCCCGGAGCAGGACCGCGGCTCACTCACAGTGTGTGTCGGACCGGTCCACAAGCTGTGCCTGCCCCGCTACTGCTGCTCCCGGGGAAGGAGTAAAAGTGTCCCGGCTTCGGACCGTCCTCCCACAGACTCAACTTCACTCTACCAGACTCCATGTTAGATACTGCCGGAAGTGACGACAACGGCCCTTCTTTTAGGCGATTAGCCGGTTTGATGTCACAGGATGGCGTTTTACCGCCGCCTACTAACGGGAGGAAACAATACAGCGCGTCAGTAGTGAACCTGAACTAAAGTCTTAAAATATTCTAAAACCATAAATTTTAACTGGAATAATTTCTTAAAATTATAATAAAAGAAAAAACAATTAAAAAACCAGCAGTTTACTGGTGTTTCCTGTGTTGCTGCCTCATTCTGATTGTGCTGTTGCTGATTTACCTTTAATTTGAAGATAATGAAAAAGAATATCTTTAAATAGCTTATCTCTGCTCTGATTTAATAACACACAGTGGCAGAGATAAATACTTCAACATCTGTCTTTCCCAAGTCTGAAAAAATGTGAAGTAGATTCAGATTCTAAATGTGAAAAGGAAAATAATTGTGGACGCAGCCAACTTTTGAGATGAAATTCAGAATAATTTAGAAATACTAAACTGCAACAAATACAGACTCAAGAGAATGCTATTTCTGAAGCGCAAAACCTTACTGAGTATAGGAGACGGTGACGAGCCAAGGTTCCAGAGAGGGAGGTTTGCCAGGTTGGTAAGCTGAAGGAGGTGAGATATCTGACCTTTTTTTTAAAACTGTAAACATACAAACACGAACATACACGCCGAAAAGGAAGGAACAAGAGGTCATGGGATGATTATTAACAAAATCAAGTACAATAGTTACTTTTGCAGTAAAAGTTAGAAGCAAAATTGTATGATCCAACTGTACAATCTCACCTAGTCTGCTTCAAGAGCCAAACGATAACACCATTTCTCCCACATTTTCTTCCTGGGTCCTTTGGAGCCTTATAGCACATGTCATTTGCTCTAATGCATGTAACTGTTTCATAACAAAAATAAATAAAATGCCTGTTAAGGGGCATTTCTGAAGCCAGCACTTTGTGATGGCTTTTTTGTTGGCTGCTGACATAACTTTCAGAAGGTATTTATCTGTACTGTTCAAGTGATCTGAAACAAGTTTTGCCATGTTGTGGAAAAAGAATGACCAGTAGGACAAGCGAGAAAATGCCCTGAGCGGTGCAGTAAAACAATGGGCTCAAACGCCTTTTCCTCTCCTTCAGGGTCAACCGCAAGCACCGACTCTGCATGGGCTCCACTGGTGGCTGAAGAGAAGAGTGGGCGGTGTGGGGACGGACAACAGAGGTGAACTAGGTGCCTTATGGGCCTTGTAGTTCTTTTCAGCTTCCCTTTGCCTCAGGCAGTTGTCAATCGTGAAAGTAAGGGAGGTTAATTCCTCAAAAGAAGCAGGTTCACTGGTCTTTCATCTGGTCATTTAGTGCCTGCAAAAATACAGCCCACTGTGATGGTACTCATAACCATTCAATGATCATTGATCAATGATCATGGCAGTTTGCATAGAATAATCCTTTAATTGTCCCACAAGGGGAAATTTGGTTGTAACAGTAGCAAAAACACACATATACAAAAAGAACAGGACACAGGTGAGAAACACAACTTTAACATATTTACATCATGGACAATAGTTACCAAAGCAGAGTCCTGTACAGTTATTAAAACTAAAGTACAGATAAGTGGCAAACAGAGCAGGATACTGAAAGATGTTTAAAGATTTAAGAATATTTAGAATAATTAGAAAAGTGCAGATTGTGTGATTGTACCTGTGCATTAAAAAGTAAACGTGTAACTTCCAAAAAGTTAGCGTATATAAGCTGAGAAAAGTAATATGCACCTATAACAGTAGCAGTTGTTCGGTTGATTAGTGCAGTTACAGCGCTGATGTAAACATCTATGCTTGTTGGGAGCAGTTCTGATTGTACAGTCTGACAGCTGCAGGGAGGAAGGAAACGCTCCTTCATGCATCGAGGATGCAGCAGTCGGTGACTGAAGCAGCTCTGCAGCAACACTTACATGGGGTCATTCTTCAGGTCGAGGTTGGGCAGCAGAGGCATGTTGAGGACCGTCTTCCTCCTGATGCCGCTGTAACAGTACGTTTCAGCGAGTTAAGGAAGGCTAAAGGTTACTCCTGGCATTCCTGACCTTAGACTGGGTTCAGGTTTTCTGCACTTTTAATCTGAAAGGATATTTGGACTGTCCTCGGCCTCCGAGCCGTCTCGCTTTGATGTTGGGAAAAATGTCTCTGATGATCTTCCCAAAGTTGGCGGCGCTCAGAGGACGCTGCTGCAGGTTCTCACAGTACCTCCTGCAGGACAGACAGACGCACAGTCAGGAAAGCATCGGAGCGCCATGGCAACCAGATCTATGTCAAACCACCCTTGTTACAGGGTCACTGTGCGTGTGTGTGATTTCTGACTTGTAGGTCTCGTAGACGTCCTGTTTGGGCAGGCAGGTGTCTGAATGCTCCTCCAGGTGACTGCGGATCCAGTTACAGGTGTGAAGCTGGTCGGCCGTGTTAAATGAACTCGAATCGCTGCCGCTGAGAACACAAATTCAAGATTTACAGAGGTTCACCGTTTCTGACAGAAAAACGACGAATCACAAACTATCAGGATAAAAAACAAAGGAGCAAAATGGAGAAGCAACGTCACCTTTTGTCTCCAGAACTCGGTCTAGAGGGCAGCTGCAGGTACAGGTACAACTTGTCATTGTCAGAGAAACGCTGAACATCTTGCTGTTGAAAAAAACCCCACAGTGAATGAACCAGACCTGAGGTGAGCACCAAACCAGACTTTAACCTCACATCAAGTTTCTTACCAGGATCTGCTCTACTTTGGTCTGAACGTGTTTCCTGTAAGAGGACAGAGGACATGCTGATCAGATCCATCACGAACACCACACAGGGACGTCAGAGCTTCAGAAATTCTAATCCCCATTTTCACACACAAACACTTCCTGCTTCATTGCCCTCACTCAGACTTACGAGATGTTGCTCTTCAGTTTCTGCAGCAGCATGCTGGGCTCAGTGTCACCCTCCCCTGTCTCCAGACCGCCCTGGCCCCACCGGGAGGCCTCGGCCCGTTGGTGACACTGGTCCTCGGACATCAGGACCAACTAACCAATGCTGTGAAACACCATCTGAGAGAGACACACAGGAAAACGCACACTGTAAGGACAAAGGCTCTGCTGTGTGTATTCCGGCCCACTTGTCAACCGATCAAATTGTGTCATCCACGCTCAACAATGTGCAGTCAGGATCTTAGAAGACTGCACGCGGACCCCCCACCAATAATGTACATGGACAGACACATTTAAAACCAGCCTGCCCACCTGCAGTTCCTCTGAAGTTCAGCAGAGGGACCAGCATAGGGTCAGTCCCCACAGACTCCCATAGCTTTCCAGCAGAACTAACCATGTTTAATAAAATATGATGAGACACTAACTGTGTTCAGGAAACAGTTTAAGAACTAATTTGATCAGCTTTGGCCTAAAAATCAACAATTAGTTACTAGGACATCAGGCAGCTGTGGCTCTCAATGCAGTTCACAGTCCTGCTGCAGTCCAGTGTTGGGGTCCAGCGGGCCCTGAGGTATCACTGCTGCCCAGGCACATACACACGCACGAGCCCAGCTGAACATATTAGTGATGGGATTTCCGGCTCTTTTTAGAGATCCGGCTCTTTCGGTTCGGCTCACTAAAAAGAGCCGGCTCTTTCGGCTCCGAACCGGCTCTTCAGGTTGTTTTGTTGCTTTAATTAATTTATTATTAACAATAATATAAAATTATGCACAAAAAGAATTACTAACGTAAAACAAAGTGGTTTTATTTATATACCGGTATGTTTATATATAAATATATGCGGTGGCCCCTAGAGACAAAACACGTACAAACTCCGAAAAACATTTCTAGCATGAACTGAACTTCCAAAGCAGAGCTACTAGATCACTTAAATTACACAATTGAAAGCATGTGTGTATTGTTTGTGTATTTATACACAGGCACTCATATATATTCAAATAATTTAAAAAAAAGTTCATTTACCTGTTACTACCACACACCAAATCCGGTTGTTGGTACTTGCTGGCTTGTGTAGCCACAAGATACCAAAAGCTCCACACTGCGCCCAGCATCCTGGAGCACTTCTGTTGTCTTTTGTACGTGTTTTGAGTTTTTATGTGCTTCTGAGTTTTTACATGCTTCGGAGTTTGTACGTGTTTTGGAGTTTGCACATGCATCAGAGTTCATACGTGATTTGAAGTTTGTATGTGCTTTGTCTGTAGGGGCCACCGTAAATATACTTTTATTTATTCACTCCACATAAAATGTAATAAATAAATCATATAATACAAAAATCAACTATTCACATTTCAACTTTTAACTATTTAAATTTTCATCTTTTTCCTTTTACAAATTTAAAGTGAAAACAACACAAAACACTTCAAACCACAACCCAATTAAATATAAATTAAAATATCAAAACAAAAAGAACATGCATATTCTCTGTCATATGGGCCTGGATGAATAAACTTTCTGAATCCTTTATCATCTGCAACCGAAAATAGTTGTGGATGATTACTATACCTTTCTAATGTCACGTTTTTGTCCCTGGCTCTCTTTCTCTCTCTCTCTCTCTCCCTCTGGCTCTGTTCCTGCTACTGAGTGTAACTACCGCCCCTCCCCCCTCTGCCCAGCGTAAAGCACAAGGCTCACGTGCAGGCGAGAGAGAGAGGGTGAGAGAAAGAAAAAGAAAAAAAACCCCACGTGACGGCTCGCGATAAGGAGCCGGCTCGCGTCGTTCACGTCAAAGAGTCGGCTCTAAGAGCCATTTCGTTCGCGAACGACCCATCACTAGAACATATTACTCCGAAGCTAGTGGGCTAATGCCGTCCTCCGCGTAGCTACCGGAGGCGGCCCAGACTCGGTGGCTGAGTTGTTCTGAACAGATGTTAGAACCGTTTCACGACTGTCATGCGTGCGTGAATCGGCTCCCGGTTAGGATGCCGGTGATGTTCCGGATAACAGACATATACGGGCTACCTGCATGCTAATCATCATAGGGTGGCTCACAAGCTAAGCTAGTAGCTAACTGATAAGCATTAGCTAGTAAGCGCTGAAACAGCCCGTTAAATCGTTTCAGCGCGATCTTTTTCATTTCCAAATAATTCTTGATAATGATACATAAATTCTGTTATTACTGTATGATCCAACAAGCGAAGCCCGCTTCACTATTTATTTTAAAAAAGAAAAAGAAAGTACCTGAGCCAAGATACAGCAAAATTCCCCTTTTCAGATTTTTTTGTGATTGGACGAGTTTGTTATGTCTGCCTGACTACAAACCCAGCGTCTATTCCCATTGGTCAGTTCTCAAAAATCTACCCAGACACCAAAAGCGGGTTTAATCCTATTCGTCGAGTAGAAATGTTTTTAGAACAGGAATTAATTTGATTGGACGCCTTTTCCTGGTCTGCCCAGTTACAAAATAGACGAATTCTTCTGTCGAATTCTGCATAGCAACAGCGAAAGCGAAACCGGCTCAGACAAAACGTAAAATTGACATGCATGTAGAAATGTTAGGAAGAAGCAGGGAGCTCAGGTTCTCCAGTCTGAAATGATCATCTAATATTAATAAACGGAATTCTCATTAACCACATAAAGGATATGGTTAAATATTATCTCAAATTTCTTAGGGTAAAAAATCTGTTTTTTTGCCTACAAACCCAAGAATTTTATTGTGGATAAAAGATTAATTAAAAAAAAAAAACACATTAGAATAAAGTCAACCATTCAAATGCCATGCTATGGTAAAACTATGTTGAACAGCTGATGCAAATCAGTGATTCTACTTTTACTGAGGACATATTTAGCTGTTTAATCTTCAAGGAAAACAGCTCTCTTTATTTTGTCACATGAATTTTCCATCATACAAAAGAGAAAGTACACAGAGTAAACAGGAACAGACAGGAAGAGAAAGGTTTGTTAGTGATGCTGAAACCCCTGCCTCTCGTCTTCATTCAAACGCGCTGCAGAGAAACATGAACACAAACATTAGTCACATTTACAGATTGCAAATAAAGCTTTGTTCACGCTGCTTACATATGACTGCTCACCCAACCATCCAGGCTGTCATGTTGTAAAGTTTGCAGACGACACAGCTGTGGTTGGTTGCTTCAGAAACGATGAGACCGGCTACAGGAAGGAGGTGGAACACTTGGAGGACTGGTGCAGGAAAAACAATCTCTGCTTAAATGACAAGAAGACGAAGGAGAAGATTGTGGACTTGAGGAGGAGAAGACACACACACACACACACACACACACACCCCTGCACGTTGGAGGATTTGCAGTCTAAGTAGTACCCAGCTACAAGTACCTGGGTATGTACCTAGATAGCAACCTTACCTGGAAAAACACTTCCAGCCTGATCAGGAAGGCTCACCAGAGGCTCTACTTCCTGAGGCAGATGAGATGTGTGGGAATCTCCTTTTACAGATGTGCGGTGGAGAGTGTTCTGTGCTCTGGCATCAACGTGTGGCACAGAAACTGCACTGAGGCAGAGAGGAAAGCTCTACACAGGGTGGTGAAGGAGGCAGTGTCCCAACCATCACAGACATATACACCTCCAGATGCAAGACGAGCTCAGGGAGCTCAGGTTCTCCAGTCTGAGCATTTTATAATAACTGAATTCTCATTAACCACATAAAGGATGTGGTTAAAATATTTACACGATCTCAAATTTCTTAGAGTAAATAATGCTTTTTCCCTACAAACCCCAAGACTTTTAATGTGGATAAAAGACTAATTCCAAAAAGTAAAAAAAACAAAACCCCCATTAACCTCTTTAGAACCTGGCGTCCACATATGTGGACATCACATTTTGGGTTATTTAGACCAAAATACTCAATTTTCCTCTACATATCCACTTACAAGGACATTATACTGCTTGTGTTCTATCAACATTTTAAACAAATATCCTCATATGTGGCTCTCATTTTTCTTAGAAACAAAAATTAGGTTTTAAAAAAATCTGGTAATTCTTTGTATTTACATTCATCGGGTCCCAATCAGCCCAAATTTCAAAGAGAAATTAAAAATGCTGCTGTGGAAGAGTTCGGGTCTTAGGAGGTTAAAATAAATTAAACTCTTTAAACCAACGTGCAGTAGTAAAAATCTGTGGAACAGCTGATATAAATCAGTGATTCTACTTTTACTGAGGACAAATTTAACTGTTTCATCTGAAGATAATCTTCAATAATCTGCAGATGACAAATAAACCAAGGAAAACAGCTCTCTTTATTTCTTACATTTATTTTCCATCATACAAAAGAGAAAGTACAGAGTAAACTGGAGCAAACAGGAGGAGAAGGGTTTGTTAGTGATGCTGAGACCGCTGCCACTTCTCTTCATTCAAACCCGCTGCAGAGAAACATGAAGAAAAATGTCAGTCACATCTACAGATTGTAAATAAAGCTTTGTTTGTATCTGATCAACATTTTCATTACAGTGAAGTCAGGTGTTCTGCTTGGTTATGCTATCGACATATTGGTGGTGGTTACTCTCAGAAACAGTTTTTAAACTTGGAGGAAAAATCCCTAACTCTTCCTCGTCTTCTGACCTTTGACCCTACCTGACCATGTGGGCTATGTCCCAGTTGGTTTCAGAAGACAGGGGTCCGAGGATCTCCACGCCCTCTTCGGTGACGATAGCGATCTCGTGCTGAAATGAAACAGAAATAAAATTGTTACTTTCTCCGGATGGCGTCCAGTACACCTGAGTGTGCGCGGCGGTGCGACTTACTCTGTTGTAGGAGCGAGCATCTCTGTAGTACAACACCTTGAGGCACCGCTCCACCAGTTCCCGTGCCTCCTGTTTGGTGATCTCCACCTTGTTCTCCACCACCTCCCTCATCAGAGGCTGCACACAGATTCAACACAGCTTTACTGGCACATGTCCAAACTCAGCACAAACACTCCATCACTGGTCTCTGCGGTAACGCTCTAATGCAAATGTCAATCATTTCTTGGAAGAACTGCTCTCAGATACTGGATAAGCAAAAGTCTTTTTCAGGTCATTGAAGAAAGCATCATATCGGGAGGAAGCAATAGGATGAAAAGTGAAAAATGCTTTGGCCCACAAAAGCGCTCTTCCCCTCAGTAATCTCCCACCTTAAGAAAGCTTAGTGGCGTTATCAGGGAAAGAGTGTGACAAGCAGCTTAAGGCTGGGGAACATTGTGATAAGAATCCCCCACAACATCCCAACTCGTGGTTTAAGCAAAACACTTTTGCTAAGCATGCCCACGACGTCGACGTCGATGGATGGACCGTTGGACAGAAGGACATTTAGAAGGATGGATGATGGGCGGGTGAACAGTCGAATGGATGGATGGAAGGATGGACAGATGGATGATCGGTGGGTGGATGGATGAATGTTGCATGGATAAATGCTTTTATTCCAATTTATAGACCACACTGAAACACCTCGAACCTTCACAGGACTTTTTCCCTTGACATTTCTTCCCCACGGATGTTCTGATATCCATGATCTCACTTTGAAATCCATCAAAGGACCAAAGTGGATACCATAGTGAGCCGGCTCTGGATCTCAGCCTACGTGATGCTGCTGATTTATCTGCTTTTGTTTGTGTAATGAAACTGTCGTTTAAAGAAATCAAAGAGAGAGTTCAGGCACACACTGACAGGATGCTTTTATTCATTTCCATTTTTTCTCAGTACACAGAACTCCTGCACAGAATCTCTCACTTTGTGCCCACTTGGTTTCACAGGTGCGGCCAGAGTGACACAGGCTGCTCATTCTGACTGCTTTTATGTCTTAAAGCTGATGAAACCTGATCACATGATAAAAAGTTGATGTAGGATTGTTGAGGTTTTTGTGCTCATGTTTAGTCCTGTGATGACTTCAAGGAATCATGAACATCTCAAACACGAGTCCGACTGAGAATAAGTCAATGAGCTCAACAAAAATCCTTTGTTCTCTGTGTCGTTTGTGGATCCTCCACTGGAGCTCCTGCTGAGACCTCCTTCCACATGGAGCTCTGAGGCTGATTCTGGTCACAGGATGGAGGACACACCTCAGAAGTGCTGATGGCTTTATATGGCCTAATGCTTTAACCTGCAGCAGAGCTGTGAATAAGGTTGCAGGTGTCTCTTTATATTAATAAAATTATGTGTGTGTATGTGTTAGTCACCGTAGGGAAATTACTCCTCTGCATTTTCCCATTCACCCAGTGAAGCAGTGTGCAGGGACGGTACTTTGCTCAGGAGCTCCTCAGGGTAGTCGTTCAGTGGAGTCGAACCCCCGACCTTCCAACCATGGGGCAACCACTCTACCTACTGAACTAGCCTTGCCCTAAGAGAGAGAGCGCTGCAGTGGAGTAAATAAGCCTGGCCACTAACCATAATGCAGTGCACCTGATAAGAGCTGTGTGAGACTGTACAAAGGTGTAACGATGTGCTATGTCTATACATTTGCATTTACAGTAAAGGCAAACTCACAAAGCTACACTAGTTTCAACTCGTCTTAATCCAAGTGTGCAACATATTATCATTTGTTTGTCTTCAGTTCTAGTCTAGTATATGTTCTTCTTCGTCTCCTTAGTTATGAGTCTTTTCCTGTCCTGTGGTCTGTCTTGTCCTCAGTGTTTTACTTTCAGTTGTACGTGTGTTTGTGTCTAATTGTGTGTGTTCTAATGATCTAGTTTGACCTGCTGTTTCCTGTTTTATTTGGAAGAGTCTGGTGTTTCCATGGCTGTATCCCAATTCAGGCTCTGCAGCCTTAAAGTACGCATTTCAAGGCCGATTACGTCACAGCGGCGCGACGAAGGCTGTCCCGATTCAAAGGCTGCTCGAAATGCGGCCCTCAAATGCGTCCTTCATTTCCCTGAATTTTAAGGCTGTGGCAGTGTAGACTTCGTGGCCCAACATATCCCAGAATGCATAGCGCGGCGATGGGTGTGGATAAATTTGCAGAAAAAAACGGCGGATGAGGGGCGGCCGAAGAGTGAACTTTAAGTACTGAATATTATGTCACTTATTTATGTGCAAATGTTTAATAATGAAGAACATTAAACATTGCTGTTGGCCACATGTCGGCAAAGTCATGTGACATTAGTGACGTTTGTACTAACTTGGTTTTACAGCCTTTACTTTAAAATATACGCCGTTCAATAGCTGAGCTTCATCTCACAGAGAATGATCAAAGCTCATGTAGAAAGAAACAAATGAACAAAAGATTTTCTCCTTCATCTCTGTCAAACACAGCTGTATGACACGTTTCCAGCTGTTAGTATCATGGTTGCTTGGCAACCTGGGCAGCACAACGGAGGCTTTTTTTTTAAACTTTATTGACAAACAACAGTATCAGCGCAACGGAGGCTAGACCGTCCCATTACACAAGCCTCGCACTTCCGGCCTTAGCGGTCTTTGAGTACGCGGCCCTTGAGGATCGTTGAGGCTGCAGAGCCTGAATTGGGATACAGCCCATGTTTAACGGGTTAAGCTTTACTTCCCCTGTGGTGTCATTATGTTTATTCCTGTCAGCTGTTTCCCCTTCACCTGATCACTTCCTGTGTGTATTTAGCCTGTGCGTTTTCATTCAGTCTGTCAGTCTTCCTCCCTCCACGTTACCTCAGGTTTAAAGTCTTTCATGATTCTGTTCAGGGCGTGTTCATGTTTCCTCGCGTGCACCTGTTCAGAATCATGTTCGTGTCACTTTGTCGTAGTCGTCACAGTTTAGCTTTTAGTTGTAGTTCTCTCCCCCTCCTTTGTTTTTGTCTTCATGTCTTCAGCCTCATAAACGCTTCGCCTTTTGTGTAAACTCAGCTCCGTCTCCTGGCGTGTCTGCACCTGGGTGCTCCTTCTCACTCCCACATTCAGAAGTTAGGGAGATTGTCACAGTCTGTGGAAGTGGACGATCTCCCTAACTGGGTCCGATGTCCTACAGTTGTTTGTGGCGGTAAGCACAGACCCAACCACATATTTGCACTTGACACACGGTTGCTGATACAACACCCCTGGGCTGCAGCTTTTAGCAACACGTGCAGAACAACAACAACTCAGGACCCTTTTCATTCTTCGTATACATGATTGATAGGTTTGTAGCTTGAACCTATTCGCTGGAACGTTGAAGGCAATATAATTACACAGAAAGCAAGACACGAAGTAGGCAAAGTTCTCTGGTTTACTCATGCATGAGGGAGATCCGGCTGGAGCCAAGTGTCGTCCCACCACTTGACCCCCATCAGACTCTCAGCCAGGCTCCCCATAGCACTCCTTTTATTGTGGTTACATGAATATGCATAGGGTCATTAACATGTAACATCTTACATAGGTATACATGTGAACAAAGAATACTGTGTGTGTGTGTGTGTGTGTGTGTGTGTGTGTGTGTGTGTGTGTGTGTGTGTGTGTGTGTGTGTGTCCAAGATAGCTGGTGCCAGGAGTCTAGGGCTCCATCTGAACAAAAGGCTCTTATACTTAAAGAGATATACGTGTGTACATATATCAGAAAGAGAAAATACAACCTCTCCTAGGAGGAGGTGTGTGATCTATGCCAGAACACTCTGTAGAGGAGTGAACGCACTCCCCCCCTCTTCATGCTTACACAGAGTTGTTACAGACCTAGGATGAGACATTCTTTCAATCTACAAATGATTATATACTTCTAAGCTTAAATGGTTAAATATTTCTAAGCATAAATGACAATCAACAATACAAAACCTAACAATGATGGAGCTGCGGTGTGTCGGTCTCCCCCGCAGACGTGCCACAAACCAACGCCTGCCACAGTGTTAATGTCAGCTAAACGCTTTTTATCACGTGGATCCTGAGAAACAAACAGTACATGTTCTGTCGTCTGAAATACTTTAAAAATGGATGATGTTTAAAAACCTTTGAATCCCGCCGTCTTATTTCTTCCTTTCCTTTGTTTGGACTTTTAAAATCTTTCTTTACTGCTTGATACTGAGCGCAGTTCACCGAGAGGACCTGAGGGGGAGCCAGAGATCAGACAGACTGGGGCCCACGATATCTGATCAAAGGAGTCTTTTCTCCATTTTCTTCATCATCAGAGATGTGATTGAAATCTGCAGAAGGAGCAGACAGATGGTCAGACAGCAGGAAGAGACGAAAACAACAGAAACAGGAAACAAGCTCCTCCTCTGACCTCTGACGTGGAGCCTCAGACACTTTGCCCTCACGACTCGTTCTTCCTCTTTGATGGTGCACGTATACTCGCCACTGTCGAGCACCGTGGGCTCGCGCAGGACCAGACTGAGGTTTCTGTTCTTACGAGGATCTTCGTCCTCCATCTTTGTGCGGCCACGGTACAACCAGGTCTGCTTCTCCAGACAGTTCGAGCCGCTTTGATAGACATGGACAATCATGGGCCACGGCTCATGACGGCTCCACTCCACAGTGGCTTTTTCTGGTGGAGGAATCCAGGTTTTCCAGGGCAGCACAACATCGACCCCCTCTGACACCTTCACCTGAGGGACTGAAAGGACAGCCGATCAAAGCATCAGACCAGACATTTGATCACAGACTGTATATAAAAAAATATACATATCCACCGTGATGTCACCCAGTTGTTTGTTGACTCCATGTTTTGTAATTTTGGAGCCAAAAATGAGCAGAAGTTTCATAAGTAAATACAAAGTGTTGATAACAGAACCCCGAGGAGCTCCGTGACTGCGAGTACAGCCTCTGGGACGTCCTCCACTTTCTCTTTTTCTGTTTCCTCTTAAAGCTGCAGGCTACCTGCACTATCTTTATATGACGCTGACATCATGTCAAATATTCAAGTGTACACACAGATGTACAGGAGGTCCAAAGGGGAAAACTATCTAAATTGTTTCTGTATCAGGCTGTAAACATGTTTCCACATGGGAGTCTAAGGCAGACCTTCCCAAAGTGTGGGGCCCGCCCCCTAGGAGGGGCGCAGAGCCATGGCAGGGGGGGCGCGGGATGAAAGGGGGAGAAACAAACAAAACGCTTGGACACTGCTAGCACGGCGCCTACAGAAACACAAAGCAGGAGATGAAGCATCGCTGAATGTTTCCAAACCAACTTCATTCTAAGCCAAAGACTAGAAACTCTGGTGAAGCAAATCTGCCCTTTGGCTTCACCTGCACAGGTGCGGAGGTAGGTCTCCCTGCAGGGTTGGTTTTCCCTGCGTCTGGAGCAGCGCTGGGCTGTTTAAATCACAGACAAACAGGATCCCACATTCGTGATTTTTAGTTCACAAACACTTGTTGTAATGACTAACTGCTCCTGACATGTTGGAGATGTTTGCTCTTTATACAGTAAAGTTACAGCAGGATACAAATAACATCAGGCTGATCCTGACACGATTTGTTCCCTCGGTTCAAATCACGGACAAACAGGATCCCACAGCTGTTTATGTTTTTAAACCCATTTTGCACAGAGAGGCAATTTTTGAAAAATGTATTGATGCAATGTCGAACATTATTACACAGGAAAAAAACAACTACATGTAAAATAATGACACCGTGACGCCTCTGCCTTTGTAATGGAGGGACAGTAACTGTGTGTAAAACCTGCAGACAGTCAGATTAACAGCATTTTGTCTCTATCTGCCATTCTGCAGTTCATCTCATGTAAACAATAACATGGCCACAGCGTGACGTGAATAAAGGCACATACCTTTGACGCTGCGTGACCAACTCTGTATTCCTCGTCCACACGTAAACGCAAAAAAAGGAGTTTTAAAAAAGTCTCAGTTTTCGGTGATTCCAAACGCCGTTTACGTGGACGAAACAGCTGTGTTTTCAGAAATACCCGTGTAGGTGTGGAGGTAGCCTAAAAGAGTTAGTAGTTTACTTTATTACTACCTGTAATTTATTGCAGTTTACTTGTATTTGCTTAATTGTTTACTAAATGTTTGAGGTGTGAAATATGGAACAAAATATGGGCGTGTGTGGTTGGAGGATGAGTGTGCGTGTGCACGCGGGGGGCGCGAACATCTTTCTTGTAAAACAAAGGGGGGCCCAGCAAAAAAAGCTTGGGAACCACTGGTCTAAGGGGACTGCAGGTACGAGCTTCAGCCCTGGAGCGAGGTTCTTACCTCTGACTTCCAGCCTCAGTCGTTTCTCATCCAGCACGACTTTGCCCCTGCAGAGGGTGCAGAGGTAGATCCCGCTGTCTCGTCTTCGCGGTCGCCTCAGGGTCAGACTGAGATCTCCTGATGTCAGCGGGTCCTCGACCATCTCTGTACGGTCCATGTATTTCGCACCTGGTTTGCTTTCGCCGTTTGAGTACTCATGAACTGTGATCAGTTTGAAGCCAAGCCTGGAGCGCCTCCACACCACCGTAGCACCGACTGGCAGGTTAGGTGTGGTTTTAAATTGCAGGTGAACAGACTCCCCCCCTTCATCCACCTCCGTGGTGGAGACTGAGAAGAACCAAAACCAAAACATTAAATATGGAAGCTGAACCTAAACCACAAGATACACAGAACCAAAACGTAAAACAAATGGAAAGCATACCCATCTTAAAATAATACCAGAAATATGCTACAAAACCTCCGCCAGCAACCAGACTGATGGCCATGACGCTCAGGAAAGCCGTGGCCCAGGTGGGAAACGGTTCTGTTGGTCAGAGAAAGAGGCCCAAATGTGAGCGTGTGAACCGCATCCCTCCCTCTCACCCGTGTCCCCTTCCACTCACTTTTGACGTGCTGCAGGGCTACTTTCTGCCTCAGCGTGTCCGTGCCCGTGTTGATGGTGCAGACGTAGTGACCGTTGTCTCGCTCTGAGGGGTACTTCAGGGTCAGACTCAGGTCTCCCGTTTTCAGCGAGTCCTCACGCATGCGCGTGCGTCCGCAGAAGAATTCGTCCTGTTTCTTCGGCAGCTCTGCGCTGCTGTTTGGGAACACGTGGACAATCATGGGGATGGGCTCGGAGCGGCTCCACTCCACGGTGGTGTCGGCAGGCAGCGGAGATGTCGTTTGGCAGGGCAGTTGGATGAACTCGGACCCTTCTGTCACCTCCACCTCCAACATGCCGACTGAGAGGGTAAAAGAAAAGGTGTGCATGACGGTCAGGGTCAGGTTAGTGTGAGGGGATGTCGGCCTTTTTCAAACGACTTCATCACAAACTATCATTATGTCCATGAGTTTGTTCAACATTTAGTTTTGTTTTGTCAGTTCAGCACAGATTTAACCAGCTGCTCCATGTTGTTATTCTTGGACCCTAGAGCAGCTTTGCTTGAGAGCCAGTTCAAGATCATCCTTCTTTATCTGATCCCAGGACTCGGAGCAGCTGAGAAAAACATAGCATGTGGTTCCTGATCTGAAGTCATGCTACTCTTACTTGTTCTCGAGGACCGAATAATTAAAAATTTGTGTCATCCTCAAAAACTGAAAGCTGGTGGGCGGGGCTTCTGTGTGCTACAGTGACCATATGTTAAATGGACAGGTTGTCATTCACAGACATCTTTTCTGTGTTGAAGTGCTTTCTAACGTTCACACTGTGATGGATGCATGGGTTGATGCAACCAGGGAATTGAACCATCAACTTTTTAATTAGTCCTGTTGACCTGCTGCACTGAGTGAGGTAAAGCAGAGTGGTCTAAACTGTTAAATCTTACGTGCCTGAGCTACTTTGACTTCAAAGAGAGCAGAGTCCGGTGCTGACCTTTGACCTGGAGCTCTACGTCGGTCAGCTTTAGCACGTCTTTCTGCTTGCTGATGATGCAGTCGTAACTTCCGGTGTCAGACAGCTCGGGTTTGCTCAGAGTGAGGCTCAGGTCTCTGGGGTCCGCCTCGTTCGCCCTCATTGCCGTGCGCCCACGGTAACGCATGTTCTGACCATCCGGCTCGTCTCGGTCTTCGTGCCGCCTGTGGATGGCGCTGGGATCGAGGTCAGGGCGGGTCCATGTCACTGTGGTGTCCTCTAGTAAAAAACCTACCCGGCAGGGCAGAAGCACAGACTCCGCCCCCTCGTACACTTCCACTTTTGCAGCCAAGGCATGCTGGGAAACTGGGACACACGCACAACAGTGTTTTTTAACTTTGCTGTCACTGTTTGGGAGAGAGACAGAATCTACCAAAATAAAACAGGAAGTGCACTTAAGACTTAAAACTCAGGAATGAAGTGAGAATAACCCCATTAGGGGGTAAATAAGCGAGAGAAAAAACTGAAAGTAGACTGAACAAAAATAGAGCTGAACAGTGCAGGTTAGGAGCTTTAGGACCACAAACTGTGCGTTGATTCCTGATAAAAGTCTGTCTGAGACCGCTGTGATCCAAAGCTGCTGCTGAGACAGCAAGAGTCAGAGATAACCCACAGCTGCCCACACTGTCTTACCGAACACGAGGATCAAAAAGCTCCTCATCTTCCTTGAGTAAGTGTCGTTTTAAGGGCTGGCTTTGTCCAGAGTGGATCTATAATGGTGACAGGTGGCTCGTCGCTTCCCCAGCAAACAGAAAGAAAAACAAGCTCCAGAGAAGAGGCACCGGGAATGTGAAGATTCCAGTCGAGCAGCTTTCTGCAGCAGCAAAGAGGAGAAATCGGAGCGCCCCGTCCACAAAGTGCTTTTGTTGTTTGTGATGGATCAGTGAAGGACGCATAAATTACTGCAATGAAATATTGTTGTAAAGAGACAGGGAGCTGAGACGGAGGAATGAAGAGGCTGAACTGGGCGGTGTTGCAGCTGCACAGGATGAGACGAGCCTGGATGATGAGCTCAAAGGGAGGAAGAAAAATCTTCACTTGTTTATTCATATTTTACATTTATAAGATTCATTTTCAGTTATCAGATGCAATACATTCATTTCAGTTCAGCTCTGAGTTTTAATGACTGTTTGCATTTATAACCAATCAGCTTGTTCCATGATTCTTATGGAAAAATCTGCAAAGAAATCTTCCTGAGGGAGACAGTGCAGTGAAAATGTTCGAGTGGCACTAAATAAAGAAAGAAATGATCAAAGTACTGGAAATACTGAAGTACATCAAGTTGTTATTTAGAAATGTTCCACTTGTATATTATTGAAACTATCGTCTGATGCACAAAATGCACTACAGGATAGAGACAACATAACTATTACTGTGTTGTTGCTAGGCTTTCATCTCAGCACACCACCATACAAACATTCACTCGTGCATTCATCACTAGGTCCATTCAGCGGGCTCAGCGCTCCGATGGCCTCGCCGTCCTGCCTTTCAGACACCTGCACCTGATCCCAGAGGGCACGAGGTCACGCAGGGGCAACGAGACACCAAGCGCTGACCACGTCCTCCAGAGACAGCCGAAGATCTTTTGTGCTGTGTTAATGACCCTCTGCAGGTTTTTAGTGTCTGACACTGAGCAACTGGCATATCAGGCCACGATGCAGAAGGTGAGCACGTTCTCTAAGATCCCCCAGGAGTCTCAAGGAGGACGCTCGCCGAACACAGTTAGGGGAATGTGTTTCCCTATGACGTCAGTTACAGTCTCCTCCGTTTTGATGGTGTTGAGCAGAAGGTTGTAGTCAGCACGACATCTCGACAGTGTTTAACCTCTTCCCCGTACGCAATCTCGTCTCCTCCGCTGATCAGGCCAACGGCCGTTCTGTCGTCACCAAGTTTACTGATGGTGTTAGAGGGGAAGGGAGGTGTGCGATCATGAGTGTGCAGGGCGTAGACACGAAGACTTAGCCTCGGGTCAGGGTGGAGGAGCAGGCGGTGCCAATGTTAACCACCTGGACAGGAAGTCCCTGATCCTGGAGGGCAGGGTTACAGTGTATATAACTACAGCATTTATATGTTCTGCTCATTTATAAAGCAACTCCAAAATTCTCAGAATTATTCATTAATGATAAGCCACCAAAGTATCCTGTAAATATTTGAAGCTTTTCATTCTGAGCCCCTGCCAGCAGTCCTAACCAAAGCACTGGTGCAACAGACTCACACATGCTCCTCCTTCCCTGGGATCTTTTAATGTTCTCATGAAACAGTAATACCTGAACCACAGTGACACACATGCAGCAGGTAGCGACCTGCATGCTGCAGTTTCCACACCTGCATGTCTACTTGTACAGTCATAGTTGCTGTGGTAACGGGGCGGGCCTCTTGTTGCACCAACAAATCAAACCCGCCACACCTCTGTTGTCCTGTTGGCTAAAAGTACAGCGAGAGACGGGTGAGGGAGGGGCTCAGGTATCAGAGTTCACTCATAAACTCACTAAAGGCAGGTGTGATGTCATCAGGTGAGCCTTCAGACACACACACTGACTCTCAGGTGATCTCGGCTATTTACCTTGAACCCGTCTCACCTGTCTGACTTCACCTGGCCGTCGTCTTTCTGAGGACTCGCTGTAAGTCTTTTCTGACTCTCAAACTTTTCTTTATCACAGGAAGTCTTTTTCTGCTTAGACTTTTATTTTGTAATGTGTTCTTTGTCTTTCCTTTGCACTGTTTTTGTTAGATAACAGTTGTGTCAATAAAGATTATTGACCTGAGCCCAGAGTGTTTTCTCAGATCTTAATGCAGCAACGTTTCAGCTGATTCACAGTGTGCTGACGGTTATAATGTTACAGAATAATGTTTTCATGAATTCCATGCTAAACACCAGAAATGTTAGCTCGTTTAGTCTTGATCTGGCAGCAGGCTCTGGACTAACGCGGTCTCACTGATCCTCAGCAGCAGTAACAACATGGAGTCACGAGAGGAGGAGCCTGATGAGGAAACACAGAGGTCAGAGTTCATTTCAGCCTTTTGATTTCCTTCAGTTTGAAATGTAATCAAACAAAATCATTTAACAAACAGATACGTCCAGCTGTAGCGTCGTTATGGCCAGGGCTCCTGCTCCTCTGCAGCCAATCAGAAGAACAAGGGCTTTTAGCGAGGGGAGGGGCCCTAAAGAGACGATAGAGCTAGCTTCAGTCACAGTCTGAGTCACCTTTAAAAACAACAGCTGGGACGTACATATAAAATAATCAAACACATAACAACAATTTAAGAAAATAAGAAAAGCCTAGTGAGAAATCAGACAATCGAAGCAGTCAGAGGTCATCCTGATGTAAAACGCAGAGAGTAACAGTGTGTTTCAGACAGGTTTGAAACATGTGTGATGTCAGGGAGGTGGAGATGTGAAGGGCACTTTGTTCCACAGTTTTGGAGCAGACTGAAGACTGCTATTGATCACAGACAGCACACTCTGGGCCTGAGCTGGTTGCTGTTGTTGTTGCTGTGTGCTGCTGTAAAGCTGCAGTGTTAGAGAAACAGGAAAGTGTGTCAGTGTGTAACTCTGTGGCCGGGTCATGCCACAGTGGGTAAGAGTGAAATTTAGGCAGCATTACTGGACGAGAGAAAAAAGAATAAACAGAAGTAAAGTATCGCTCAGTGTGCTTCTGTGTGCAGATCATTTCTGAAAGCCAAAGCTACCGAGAGCATCCAAGCAGCCAACAGCTTAACAGATGATACGACCTCTACTAGCACTGCGACAGCTGTGAGCGCAACGTCTGCTGCAGACGGTCGATCAGGTACTGACAGAGCCGTCAGGCATGTCAGACACTATTCATGTATTCAAATACACTCACGTTCATTCATGCTGACCCACTGAGATCCAATATGTAGAGTTCATTCAAACAAATGAACATCATCAGTGAAATTAATCATATCACCAAATCACACTGCTGTGTCTATTACTGAAGGAGCACTATCGCTTTAGGAAAACTCAAACCTGAATCTGCATTTCTCTGCAGACGACGAGGAAACGGGTGACAAACCGCTCATCTCCACGCCACGCACAGAGCGGTCAGAGGGTATGGAGAACAAACGGTACGTCCTGGTCTCAGGCCAGTCCCTGTCATGAACTCTGTGGTGTTTTTGGTTTTAAAGATGAGGAGGAGGAAGAATGTGGGGGGCAAATATCTGTTGGAAATGAGGAGGCTGAACAAGGCAATGCGTGTAAGGAGGATGAGGAAGACAAGGAGGGTAAGGAAGACTCATCCAGTTGTTTTTCCTTCAGATGACATTTTCTCTTCTCAACATATTCACAATTTTCCAGCAGATGAACTGCAGCAGGTGTCTGATGTCCAGCCAGGTAACTCTGACAGCTGCTCCTTTATTCCTTTATTTTCTTCTTCTTCGGAGGTTCCTCTCTGATTGTTTCCTGTGTTCTGTCAGGCGGTGGCGACTCGGAGGATAAATCACTGACAGCCACGAGACAGAGACCGGGTACGCAGACAGTTTGTTGTTTCTGAGACGATGAACTTTTCTCTGCTCTTTTGATGCCACAAGAAAGAAAAATATACGAAAGCAAATACGGTGATTCAAAATAAATACATGTGTATTACAAAGTCATAGCTTAAAGCTGCGCACAGGAGGAAAGCAATAATAAAATATTAATAATGAAAAAAACATCAAACTCATTAAGGAAGCCATCAAAAATATTGAAATCTAAAATAAACCATAAATAGCAGTATGTTACTGTAAATACATACAGGAAATGAAAAATAAAACAATATAATAAAATAAAAAATAACAAAGCCTTTAAAACAATAATATTTTGAAATGGCTTCATACATTTTCAGCTGTAATTAAATTAAAATAAACATTTTCATCTCAAACCTTTACAATAATTTTGTGATTCAAATACAAATCTGCAAATAATTCCACTTCCCAGCGACCGGAGGCAGCGTGCACCCACACACTGTGCCACCAACAACCGTTCACACCTATGGCCAGGTTAGCCGTCCACAGACTGAAATCTAGAGCAGAGACAAAATATCAAAACAACCAGAGACACCACCAACAGAGCTGCGCCCATCTACTCCACCACATGGGTGGAGGGAGTGGGCAACCAACAACAATCACACAGGATACGATATTGTTCATAAACCAAAGCAATGCCCCGACGTGCCCAGTAAAAAGATCAGAACCAGACCAGAGCTGGACTGGAATCTGCTCCCCTGTGCACCACCAAGTCATCACTGTTAGCAAGAGCGAGCTCCAAAGACGGTAACTTAGCCGCTGCAGGACCGCATAACTTCTTCTTTGTGTTTTTTGGTGGTGCATTATAGTGATGCGCGAATCATGAACGAATCGTTCAGTACTCGAGAATCACTTTACTGACTCATGAATCATGATTCACAAGCCCAACTGACTCAGTGAATCAAATGACTCAAAAAATGCGATTCACTTTGGTGAGTGACTCATTAAAATCGATTCAGTAAAAAGAATCAAATTTACCATCACTAGTGCATTACTGCCCCCAGCTGGCCTGGAGTGTGGAGAGGACGCCGCTGACTCGCGTAGCTGCCTGTCACGCCTGTTCAACAGTTGGCAGGAATAAAATATCTTTTTTTTTTTTTTTTTTTGGAATAGGAATAAAATATCTAACTACACAGAAAATGAGCAAATGCTTTGCAGTCGTTTCGTTTTTCTATACACTGAAGGCAAACCTCCATACAATGAATTCCACTGATTAATAGAAACCCAAGTTCAAAGTCTACAAACCATACAGCTCTAAGACTTACGGGCCAATCACTTCCTCCCAGTATAACAAGCGTTTTCACTGGTCTTTGAATGTTAAGCATGTACATGTTTTGGTAACAATGCTGGTTTAACACAGCTTTCAGCCTTTTTCTCTTAACCATGCACAGCTCCAAATAACTTTTCAGTTCCTGCCAGTTATTCTGTGTTTTATATCCGTGTCATTTAACTCGATAGCAGAGTGTGAAGAAAAGCTGCAGAACTCTGTGTCACGGGCTGCGATGGCAGACTGTGGAGTAGCAGTAAAAGTAGGAAAAACACAACTTGGCGATTCTCCCTGAATCCCACACAGTGCACAAGTCCATGCAAGGTGAGAAAAGGGGCAACCCCCAAAACTCCCGTTCCCACACCTAGACTCCAAAAACACCCCGATTCCTGGTAACACACAAACACACTCAGGTTAGCGGGATATCTACAGTCGTGACGGTTTTCTCATACAAAAGTCCACGGCTGGACTAATGAGTTTTGACTCAAGGATCCAGCGCCGACCAGAGCTCAGCCACACTCTTAAATACAGCTCCCTTGACGATCTGCTGCAGCTGCTGTGGCTGCCTCTAGCGCACAAACACTTCCGGGGATGCGATCCCTCAGGCGACCCAAATCATCCGGGAGCACACACGGAGAGACGAAGGGAAAAAGCAGAGAAAACAAAACACCACACACAGAAAAATATACATGTATACAAAGATACATGAGCCCTGGGCGCTTAGACCCAGGCCCCGACACTTTGGCCTTGTTGCTGCCTGGTACCTGGTTCCTCTGTTTGGAGCTCCTATTCTCTCCCTCCTTAAACACCATCCTCTAACCACAGAACAAAGAAAGGCTGCCCATATCACCCATCAAGCTGTCACCGGGACTCATCCTCCCTTAGGTAGTCCTACTAAGCATGACAGGAAAGAGCAATAAGTAGATAAGGGATGCAAGGAAGAGAGCAAGGAACAAAAATAGGAGAAGGAAGCAAACATGAGGCTCAAGGCAGTGAAACGTAGCCAGCTACAGCTCATGGTTTGACTTTGAGCTATGCTGAGCTGTGCAAACAGTCATGGCCAAGCAGCTTTTGTGGCAGACATTTACAGTAGCTTATCACCCCGCGGGGTGAAAAAACTACTGTGGCTGAGTACGAGCAACAGTTACTACCGAAGGACGGGTCCTGTTCCTGCTCAATCGCTGCCTCGAAAAAACAGAAAGGCAAATTAAGATCAATTTATATTTGTAAAGTAATCCTTTAAAAAGACGAATGAAAATTTAAAATACATATTAAATTATATACAAAATAATAATAATTAATAATAAAGACATTATTTTGTTATCTATGTATATATTCACAGATGCGTGTGAACCTGAGTGAAACTCGCAGTCCATGGGCTGTAATACAACGTCGGCCCCCTTTGCAGCTGTAACAGCTTCAGAGTGTTTCTGGAAGTTTCAGGCTACGTTCACTCTGCAGGTCTTAATGCTCAACTCCGATTTTTGATCACATCCGATTTTTTTGTCTGCGTGTTCACACTACAAACAAAATGCGACAGCAAACGCACTCTTTTGTGAACCCTCAAAGCGGCCGCATGCGCAAAAGAAGACGTCACACACAACGCGCTCCGTTTAGACCCAGAGCAAACTTATTGCTGTTTTAGAGGAGCGGTGCTTCAAAGGATAGCTGCAGTACAAATAAAATGTTCACGTTTCTCCAACGTTGTTCCCAACAGTTTCACTGGATGGACAGGAAGCGTTCGTGATGTCTTCTCCGGCGCTGATAATTGGCGTCTTCTTGTGTCAGACTTAAGAGACGTATTTAATGCGACCTGACCATCAAACAGCAGTCGCTTTCTGAAACATCGGATATGTATCGGATTCAGGACCACATATGAAAGTGACCCAGATCGGATTTGCGCCGTTCACACTGTCACACCATGATCGGATAGATGGGTCGCACATGGTCAGAAAAGTCGGATTTGATGAGCTTTCGCCTGCAGTGTGAACGTAGCCTTTGACCACATCTTTCAGAAGCGGATTTGTGAGCTCAGACAGTGATGCTGTCTGATTCCCCCCGCCCCCACCAAACTTTACACTTGGCACAGTGCAGTCAGATTCATGCATCACAGTCCCAGATGGAGAAACGTGATTGGTCACTCCAGAGAGCACGCCTCCACTCCTTTACAGTCCAGTGGCAGCATCCTTTACACCCCTGCATCCGAGGCTTTAGATGGTGCTTGCTGATGTAAGACTCGGATGCAGCTGTTCATCCTTGGAAACCCTTTTTGATGAAGCTCTCTACGTGCTGTTCTTGAGCTAATCCGAAGGCCACGTGAACTTTGGAGGTCTGTTGGGCTTGACTCTGCAAAAAGTTGGGAATCACTGCACACTATGTACCTCAGCATGTGCTGCTCTGTGATCTCATGTGGCTGAGTCGAGGCAGGCAGAATCTGCAGCTTTTAGGCTTTTTTTCCTTCAAAAACTAATGTTTGCGCTTACTTGCTTTAAAAAAATGAAAATAAAAATCCAAACAGGCCCTCATTGTCGGGTGGCTGTCATTGGTAAACAGAAACATTCAGCAGGTATGTCACTGTTGACATACCGTGTTCTCTCTTTCTGCAGCTCCTCCCAGCACTCTAGCTTTGACCAGCCCGCCGCAAGCAAAGAAAAAAGTCCTGGTGGCTCCGACTCTCAGCCTGTCATTAGGTAACGAAACAATAGCTGGGAATTCTCTTTAAAACTCCACAGTTTTCGTTTCATTTCGTTTCAGCTCTTTGGTGTTGGGTTGCAGGTCGCAGCGGGTCCATGGTCTCTGATGACCTGCCTTCTGTCTTCCTTTCCCCCTCCCCTGAAGATGAAGACGACCAAGCACTTGACTTTGATCTAGATGCTATAGAGACACCCTCAGACAGCGAATCGCTGCCCTTCCCAATGTACGACCTGGACCTGGAAGGTGAGCGGTCATAGAGAGGTCATACAGGCCAAGGTTTGCGAACAGCTGTTTATCTTCTTACCTGATTGTTTCTCAGATGACCTGCGGCGTCTTGGTGTTGCCTCCAGCCACCACAGAGGTCACAGCTCCAGGTCTGACCCACAAACTGGTTGCCTGATGGAAACAGACCAGAGCGGACTGGGTTTTCTGGAAAGGGAGGATGTGGTGGACAGCCATGGCACCAGGTGGCGTTGTTTCACTACAGGTGACCCTCCGCAGGAGAGCCGGGTCAATATGAGCGTCCTGGAGCCGTTCCTCAGGGTGCTGTCTCATGGAGGTACTGCTAGCTACCTGTGCACTGATTTACCTGTTTTATCTGTCTTTGAATAGCTTCCGAGAATGCATGTGTGAGGTCAAGAAATGGCTTTTGGCAAATACTCTTATCCTTAATGATAAGAAAACCGAAATTATGATTTTTGGTAGTAATGCCCTTCATGCCAAACTTCGGGATGCCTTTGGTTTTCTCACTAGTTCTTTCTCTGACACTGTTAGGAATCTGGGTGTCTTATTTGACAGCTCATTTAAACTTGATAAACAAGTGTCTGCTGTTGTCAGATCTAGTTTTTACCAGCTTCGCCTTATTTAAGATAAGATAAGATAAGATAGAACTTTATTAATCCCTCGGGTGGGTTCCTCTGGGAAATTCGATTTCCAAAAAAGCACAGCACCGACAGAAGTTACAGAGTTACAGAATATTATATATATACACACACACACACACACACACACACACACACACACACACACACACACACACACACACACACATATATATAAATACAGAGACAATATAAATAAAATATACGAAGGGGATAAATAGGAATAAAAATAAAAATACAAGTGAATTGCACATTTCAAGTATTGAGTCTATTGCACTGTTGACTATTTACAAAAAGTATTGCACAAGGTATTGTACAGTGAGGTGAAGAGGCACTACAGCTTAGTTGTTCCCCCCTCCTTTGTCCTCCTGTTTCCCCTCCCTCTCCCCTCCAGAGAGGAGTTAAACAGTCTGATGGCGTGTGGGACAAAGGAGTTTTTAAGTCTGTTAGTTCTTGTCTTGGGGAGAAGCAACCTGTCACTGAACAGACTCTTCTGATTGTTTATGGCCGTGTGCAGAGGATGCCCAGCATTGTCCATAATGTCCATCAGTTTCTTTAATGTCCTTTTCTCTGCCACTGTCACCAGAGTGTCCAGCTTCATGCCGACCACAGAGCTAGCCCTCCTGATCAGTTTCTCCAGCCTGGATGAGTCCTTCTTTGCTGTGCTGCTCCCCCAGCACACCACAGCACACCACAGGCAGGCCAGGCACTATATCCCGTATAAAGACCTAGAAAAGCTCATCCACGCCTTTGTAACGTCAAGGCTAGATTACTGTAATTCACTTTATTGTGGTCTCCACTCTTCCCTTTTACATAGATTACAGACAGTTCAGAATGCTGCAGCACCCATTCTAACTAAAACCAAGAAGTTTGCCCACATTACTCCTGTCCTTGCTGATCTGCACTGGTTGCCTGTCAAATATCGTATTCAATTTAAAATTTTGTTGTTTACTTTTAAAATTACCAATAACACTGCACCAAGCTATCTTAAGGAACTTTTAAACCCATATGCTCCTGCTAGGGCTTTAAGGTCATCCTCACAGTTACTGCTGGTTCAGCCCAGATCTCGACTGAAATCTAGAGGTGATCGATCGTTTGCTCTAGTTGCACCGGAGCTGTGGAACAATCTCCCGATTGGCATCTGAGCGTCTGATTCTATTCATTCTTTTAGATCACGGCTAAAAACATATCTTTTTAAACTTGCCTTTTCTACCAGTTAAATGCTGGCTTGCTTGCAGTGACCTATTGACCTATTGTATTAAATTCTCTGCTATCTTTCCATTATTGGTGTCTTTTATCATGGTGGTACAGTCTTACCTTGCTATAACCTATGTGCTGCAGTTTACTCTTATTGGTGGCTTTTATCTGTGAACATAATTCGTTACCTTTATGTATTTGATGTTAATGTGTGAACTGTTTTATTTTTTATTGTTTTATGTAAAGCACTTTGGTATGCCCAAGGCTTTTAAATGTGCTCTATAAATAAAGATTGTTGTTGTTGTTGTTGTATCTTATGCCCCCTCACACTTTTAACACCTGTTGGCAATCCAGGTTACTATGGAGATGGTATGAATGACATCATCGTGTTTTCCTCCTGTTACCTGCCAGAAAACTGTCTGGAGAATTACCAGTATGTGATGGATAATCTGTTCAGGTAATGAACACACATTGGCCTCTGACCCCTGACCTTCACCTCTGAGTCACTGCTCTTACCTACCCCACAGTGAGAATCAGACTCAAAGTCGTGGCGAAGAAAAAGACGGATCAAAAGGCTGAATTTGTCTTAGTGCACAGACCCACTACGGGTTCCAGTGTAAAACCAGTAAGAGTCTTTGTGGATGTGATGGTGCTGAAGGGGAACTGGCTCTGGTTCAGCTGTCAGATAATTGACCAGTGGCAATGCGGCAGATCAGTTCAGAGCTTTTGCGATCGACCGCCTCACCACTGCCTCTCTGTATGTATCAGGTTCGTAGTGGGCACTCTGGAGCTGATGGTGGCGGAAAACTATGTGATCGTGTATCTCTGTGCTGGAGGTCAGAAGGACAAACTGCCAGGAATCAGTTGGCTCAGAGAATGCTACACCACCATCGACCGCAGGTAAGAAAAAGCAGGTCCGAACATCCATCCGTCCATCTGTTATCGTCTGCTTATCCAAAGCCGGGTCGTGGTGGTGGCAGGGCGAGCTGCTATTCATCCTTTACACTTCCCAGTTTCTGTTGCGTGTTTTGTCTCACTCCCATTTCTTCTTGTTGCATGTTGAAGCTCTACTTGGAACCTTGTTAAGATCCAACGATGCAAAATAGGAGTTTTTGCCATTTTTCACGTGGTCTTAAACTTTTGATCAGGACTTTATCAATGGGCACATATTCAAGCTTTATTTCACTGATGTGTCCAAAGCTCAGGGATCTTTTTCATTGCTAAGAATGCTTACTCAGCCTAATAAATAATAAAAACACAGTTTTAGATCCAGTTTTTTCACTCGTGGCTGAAGGAGAGGGGTTTATTATTATTATGAATATCTGGAGGACATCGTCTTCATGTCATGAACTGATTTTCAGGTGATTTTCAGGTGTGCCAGGCATAATTTTTAATCTATTTCCTCCTTCATTCACCTGTTTTCAGTCTTTTAACTTTTTTTTTTGTCTTTTACTTCACAAATTGTATTTCATTGTTTGACCCTTAACCCTGACATAGGCCCTAACATCCATGACCCAGAAATGGATAAATGGGAGACCATGGCTGGATGGATGATTGGATGTTGGTTGGATGGTTGGTTTATTCCAGCGGTCCCCAACCCCCGGGCCTCGGACCGGTACCGGACCTCGAGAGTTGAGGCTCAGGTGTGAAATGTGTGGTTTTCAGGGGTTTTATCGGTTTTCAGCGTTATTTTGTTATCGTTTTGATCGTTAACTGGGTTTTCCTGGGTCTTTTCACGTGTGTTATGAATAAATCTTCGTTTTTTTCGGTACCGGTACTAGTTTTATTTTGTTGTATTTATCCGCGACATCTTAAAGGCCGGTCCGTGAAAATATTGTCGGCCATAAACCGGTCCGTGGCGCAAAAAAGGTTGGAGACCGCTGGTTTATTCCAAGTCCCTAATTCGGTGTTTCTTTATGATTTTGGTGATTTTCTGCCTGCAGGTTGAGGAAGAACTTGAAGGGTTTCTATGTGGTTCATCCCACCTGGTACATTAAAGCTCTCATCACCATCATCAAGCCCTTCATCAGGTGCACAATCTTTTCTTCATCACCACCCGTCTGATACAGACACAGATCATTGTTTTGCTAGTAAAAGCTTATAAACCCCATCATGCTGTTTTCTTGGACAGGAAGTGGTCATATCTGAATGACTAAAACTCAAACTGTCTTTTTATTTCATCCTCAGCACCAAGTTCAGCAGGAAACTTCAGTTCATCAGCAGCTTAAAGGAACTTTCTAACGTCATCCCCACTGAGCATGTTCAGATCCCAGACTGTGTCAAGCAGTGAGTGACATCATTACTTATTTGTTCAAAGCTGACAGATTAGACGTATGTTTTAAAACACATTTCCTTATAAATGAATTAAAAACAGGAACAACCTCAGCTGAACACAAGAAATATTGAGACATATTGATTTCCCCGCAGGTATGATGACAGCCTGTCCAGGTGAGACTCTAGGTGGCGCTGCAGAGTCACGTACGTGTTTCTCTGACATCCAGCAGGATCTTATGCACTGTGTCAGCATTTGGGCTTCCTGAGTGAATCGCCGGCACTTCAAGACTTCTAACTTTATTGACAGTTTGTGTGGTGAACAGTGTTAATGGGTCCAACATCTTTATGCTTTAAGTTTAAACTGAGGGCTGTTGCAGTATGAGCCAGGAAAGAACAAGTGTCCCCTCAGATACATGACTTCATTTGTGATTTTAACTGAAACATTTCCCACAGTTACAACCTGGTTTGTAGAACTTAAAATTAAGAGTATTAGGACAAAAGCACAATGATGTAAAATGAACAGCAGGTTCTGTGCGTCCTCAGAACGACACGCAAACATTCAAGTTTGATACAAAAAAGTGTTTGTGAGCCAGAACTGTCAGAGATTTCAACGGTGGATATTTTGAATCAAAGGGTTTTATTTTAGAAATGCGTTTTTAAGGTTTGTAACACATTTCCTCCAACTTTCAGTGTTTTCTGTCAGAGTTGAACCTTCAACCCTGTCTGCAGTCAGGGTTCGCCTTACAGTGAAATGTTCTGTGCTGCTAAATAAACTCCCAATAGTTCCACAATCTGGGCTTTGTGTTTGAACCTCCCGCTTCCTACTTTGCAAGATTCACACTTCAAAATGATGCTATTATAAATAATGTTATTATAGACATGGTGCTGATTCTCAGCTGCTGGGCTGTGATCCTGAAAACAGCGAATAGTGTGCACAGTCACTGAGAACGAGTCTGACTCACTGCTGGTGATGCAAACGGCTCGATATCCCAGAATCCTCTTCTGCTTTGTAACATCTGTCACATCCTCTTTATCGAGGATAAGTGGAACACCGATATAATTATAATGATAAACAACTGGATATAACTGGCTCACTTTCTGTGTGTTCATCACATGTTAGTTACCTGAATGTGTATGACACGAGGGATAATCTACAACTGCAACCCATCTGTTAGCAGAGCCTGATGTAAGGTATGTTTGCTGCTGAAGTAAATGTCTTTTGTAGTGTGTCACCACCCCACGCCTGATCCCGACTCCCCACCCAGGAAAAAAGAAAACCTGAGAGCCGCGCTGGTTTGTCTCGGTGACTCGCATCACTGAAACGGCAGAGTTTGTGTGGACACTTGAACACAGAGAGCATTTATAAAGAAAAGGAAAACATGTCTGTGGGTGTGTGACTGTTCCTGTTTCACTGCTTTATGGGGACACACAGTCACCTTGTGGGTTCTGGTCTGCCTGGGCCCAGAACCTTTAGGTCCCTGTAACGTAAATCATGACAGTTACAGTTAGTACTTCACTGAGATTTGCTCTGAAGTGATGGAAACATTGCTGTGTGTGTAAGTGGTCTGTATGAAACCAGCCGCTGGTCAGGAAATGAAGGCTGACAGGAAGGAAGTGAGGTCACTGCTGAGGAAACTCCATAAACAGGAACACAGAGCCGACTGTGTGCGAGTCTCAAGCCAACCGAAATGTGTTTTTCTGCTTTTTCTCCATCTGTCAAAGACTGAACACTCAAAAAGACTGTCAGCTGGGAGGACAGTAACAACAGATTTATTCAAACACAGTTTTAACACCTTATACTTGCTGTATGTTGTGCTTGTCACTGCACATAAATGAGACCATCCAGCCCTGAACAGCGGCGACGCAGCAGCGCATGCAGCGTACGACCCATTACACTTCACAGCTTAGTGCAATATTTAACACAAAGACAGAAGATAATTGGCTGCATTTTACAAATTAATCAGAATTCAAATCGATCTTTTCACCGCCCTCAGTGACTTCAGGGGAGCCACACATACAGACACATATGTCCACACTGGGTGAGCTGACAAAGTCAACGCTAGCAGCCAGGTGCTGATAATCGAATGATTATCAGATAATCACCGAGCTGCTGAGGGTGACGGAGCACAGATATGACAGACATGTCTCTGTTTAGATACATCTCTAACGATTTAACACAATTCAGCCAAGCTTTGACAGGAGAATGGTGGCTAAGCTGTCACCCCTGTTGGACAACATCTCCCAGCCCATGCAGGAGACTCTGACAGCACTGAGCAGCTGCTTCAGTGGCTGCTGCACCCACGGTGTGGGACGGAGAGATTTCACAGGTCTCCCCACGGCTGTCAGACTCCACAACAAAGACTTCAGCTGATCAAACACATCCACACATGTGCAATAACACTAAGTGCAATACTCTTTTCTGGCATCGTTGTATTATACTCATATTATATATAGCATTTGTATTCTATTTTATTTGATTGTCTATAGTATTTTATTCTATTCTATTGTGTACAGTCTTATTGACATCTTATTCCAGTGTTTTTCTCTAATTTGTCTATGCAACTGTCCACTGCTTTAACAATAATTTCCCACGTGTGGGACTAATAAAGGTTATCTTATCTTAAGATCGCGAGAGCTCTTCAAGAGAGTGTCTTCTAAATGAACAATGAACTGCGAGGACACACAGTCCCGATCAAAAGTGAGACAAAACAGCTTTTCTTGGAAACAACAAACAGGCTGTTTTACAGCTGATCAAAAAAGGACCCACAAACCCCAAAACAGAAATCAAAGTTCCGAACATTAGCTCAAGAAAGAGCAGCTCCAGCTTATTGTTGATCAGATATTCGCTTCAGCACTCTCGATGCAGCGTTTCCATGAGGCGAGGGGTTTGTCCATGAAGGGCATCGACCGTCTGGAAAAAGCTCGGGGAGCTTTTCCAAGGCTAAGAACTCTTACTGAGCCTCATAAATAATAAAAACACATTTTTGACTTCAGGTTTTTCACCCATGGCTGAATGAGGGGGGTTTATTATCACTATAATTGAAGAAGAACATGTCAAGAACTGATTTTCAACATAAAGGTAAAATTATTGCCAGAAGCATTTCTGCGATCCTACAAAATAAAAGCCTCTGTAGTCTCAATCTGTCTGTATAAACATGTGCTGCTCGTGACTGCAGATGGACACCGTTTTCCTTCAAAGCCACAAACACCCTGCTGTGGACGTTTGCTGCTGTATACCAGAGTTCAGATATAAAACACACAAACATAATAAAAGCGTTTCTGCGGCTCGGGGCAGGAACGTGGAGCCGGAGCTTTTCTGCGCTGTTTCTCTTTGAAAGCGTGGAACATTTATGACATCACACACACGTTTCCCACACACGCTCAGCCTGTAACAAACCAGCTCTGACCGCCTCCGTGTTTCCACTCGTCCTGCTTCCTCCTCAGTGCTCGGCTGGCGTTTCCATAGAAACACCTAGTTTAACCATCATCATTATAGCTCTGCGGTCTGTGCACAGCTGCATGTAATAAAATGTGAACGCAGCCTGTGAACGGGGTCATACGTGTAGAAACACACGTCTGCCCTGACTCTCAGTGTTTCTCATTAGCCTGTGCACAGACTCACGCTTCACGAGAAAGCGATGCTGCGGCCTTCCTTAGACCTGTTTGAGCTCATTCATAGTTTCTGTCAGAGCACCTCTGGTCCCCATCAGTCCTGCACATTAAGCTACAGGAGCTGTTCCTGTGCTAACACTAGCCAGGCTGAGTCTGATTCAGTGAGCTCGGAGGAACGGCCCAGCCTGCGCGAGTGAGTTTATACACCTGTGCCTGAAAACACCTGCATTTAAAGATTAAGTGGTTTGGTCCAATGCTTTTGTCCATGTAGTGCATTTAAGACCTCAGTGCTGTTGGCCAACAGCGTGCTGGTGGAGACTGTGCTTGAAGAGAGGAACAACATCAGTAATCTAAATGTAGGCACTGCCACCGGGAGCGCTGCTGCGATGATGGAGAGCAGTTGGAAAGGAAGCAGGGCCAGGAGCAGTGGAGGTGGGTTCAAGCTGTGGGGCATCCTGATGTGAACAGTGTTGTGGGTGAAGAGAGCGTCAGACAGGATCATGCATTTGAAAGTGGACATTAAATCGGTGATGTTGTCAAAGTGTTTGCCCCACAGCTCAGAGGTCAGTTAGAGGAGAGAGAAGGAGTGTCCCAGTGGGAGAGGGTGCTGGGTGGTGCTGAGGAGAGGACTGCAGAAGGACAGGTGAGAGGGAGAAACACAGGGTCATGTACACGAGTGAGACATACACAGGTGCACTACAGCCACTGCAGTCTGTATGTATGGACACTGTAAGGTGCTGCTAGCAGAGAATGTGGCTACTCTGCAGGATGGTGCTGCGGAGAAAGACAACCACACATGTGATGGTTGCTCTGAGAGTGCTGACGGAGAAGGACAAAAGCAGCTTCGGTGTCTTCGTGGATCAGAGAAAGCAGACGATTGGCTGCCAGAGAGGAAGTCAGGAATGGCAGAGAGACAGTGGTGAGGTGTGAGTGACAGGTGGGTGGAGCCCCGTCCTGTCTGCAGCGGTGATGTGGACTGACCAACCCCTGACCTGAATTCAAACATTTGTAAGACATCCAGGCCTACGAGATGAAACCCCGTCTCCATGACGACAGCTGAACATGTTTGCTGTGATTTACTGGGAACAAAACGAAACTGAACCATCGACCCTCAAAGGCGTTCCCATCCACGTTTCAGTATTTTAGGACTGATCAAAGTGTTATGTTTGTACTACTCTTAGAATAAACTTCCACTCTTGTCACACTAAGCCACAAACACAGGTTTGGTGAGACAGATTTATTCAGCCATCATGAGACAAGCGTTACATAAGAAGAATAAAGGTGTTTTTGTGCCTCTGCAGGAGGAGCCGCTTACACAACACAAGACGCCACACAAACCTGATGATGATGATGTGACAAACTCAGGTTTTGTAAACACAAGGATGCAGCTGCTGCAGGTTTCATGAACGTGACTTTTCCTGCATGCAAAGTTAAAACCTTCCAGATCTTTGAACAAATATCCTCGTAAACCGAGCCAGGCTCACGAGTCTAATGTGTGATCCAGTTTATTACTCAGTGCACAGAAGAGTTCAACGTTTCACATCAGTCATCTGCACAGTAACGGACGCAGGAAGCAGCTTCGCTGCCGACTTCAGCTCGTTCCTCAGATCTCGCCGGGTGGGCAGACCATCATTGGACCAGCAGGAAGTGTCATGTTTCACGCTCACAGCTTTAAAACCAAAACCCCCACAGCTCGCTGACTGACAGTTTCCTCAGCCAATCAAACGTGAACACAGCTCAGAAGAAATCCATTAAAACCCTTCTGCCCAATCATTTGCATTCACTTTAATCCCAGCGCAGCTGCGGGGGGGCTGCTGATTGGCTGACATCAGAGTTTATCAGTGTCAGATGACAAACAGCTGCAAAAGGAAAAGTTAATCTGATGAAGACTGTGTGGTTTTGGACAGCGTTCCCACCGAGGCTCTTCCAGAGAAGCTCTGTGATCAGCACTCTCAGTGCAACAATCATATGCACCAATAGAATCAGCGTCTATCACAAAATAAAAGCATAGTGTGACACAAAAGCACTCTGTCTGTTTCCACCTGAAGGGAAAGGACTGTCGACAGGAAGAGGCTTCATTTCCCAGAATCCAAGAGCGAGAATGAGCCACAACGTCGACTCCAGCCTGGACGTTCTCGTCTCCACCTACACGCTTTGTAAAGTCACCGCAGTCGGGACGGTTTCTGACGTGGTCAGATTTTTGTAATCAAATCATTATCTGTGCACGACTCCCACATCCAAACAATCCCTCGTATGCTCCCGTCTCTTTAAGACAGCCCTCCCTAAATCCCACTGTTTTCTCATTGGTCAGTGTCTGGAAACCTGCAGTTAGTCGGTGGGCAGAGATGCGTTATAAAAGTAGAACGAGCTGTTGGAAGCTGAGCGTTCAGAGCAGCCTGAACATTTTCTCTCAGGAGGATTAAATACGTCTGATATGACACAAAAAAGGAAGAAGATGCGAGTTTCAACTAGTCTGGGAAAAAATCTCAGGCTGAACATCTTGATCTTAAGAAAACATCCTGATCTTCTTCAGGCCTCGGTGGAGGAGACGTTCAGGTTCCCAGCATGAGTCTAGAATGAGAGTAACAGTTTCTGGAGCTAAAATGATCCAAAACGACGATGCTCCACAGGAAAACAGTTTGTCCCGGGCGAAAGTGTTGGAATCAGAGACCTATCCTTCCTTTGTGTCCATTAAAACAGTCCCCGTGTCTTTGAACCAAAGTACAACACGTTCAGGTTTCAAGTCGAGTGTTGACACGGTCAGAGGCGTTCCTGAAGCTGGTTTAACGGCAGCGTTAATGCCGCATGTCTCAGTTTGTGAACACAAACGTTTTTCAGTGGGAAGCTGGAACGAGCCGAGTCAAATACAATAACTCCTCCCACGCTCTGCACAGTTCACCAATGCACCAGAAGCTCGGGCACTTACGTTCCCGTCGTCGCCATTGTCGATGTGGAGCAAGTGCCCAGCTGCCATGTCACTCTGTGGTTTCCGCGGTAACCAGTCAGACAGTTTTCCCTGACGAGTCAGTGCTGCTGTTAGAGCATCCGGGCACAGGATGGCGTTCATGAACGGCGCGACTCGAATAAACAGACCAATCAGATGTGGCTCACTGTCATGACTGTGCTGCGTTTGTGTGCGTGTTTGGAGAAACAATCAGTGCTGGCTCTTACTGGCAAACACATTTAATAACTGGATGTGAAACAGGATTGGCTGGTGCACACAGAGCTGGGAACAGCTGGACCAACCTGTACGTTAGTGTGATTTGCAAAAATAAATACAACGTGGACGAATCTTCAGCTGTGACAGAAGAGCTGCAGTGAAACTTACACGAAGCAGTTTTTATCAGCAGATGTTTCAAAAACTACAAAATGATCTTTTTCAAGACAACATTAAACACATTTGGTTTGTGAGCTGAGATCAACCTGAACATCTGGATAACAGCTGAGCAGATGTGAGACAGCCAATCAGGAACAGCAGAAGATTACACACGTTTAAAGCAGTAATAACTGTGACACCTTAGCTTACAACAGGCCTTTCAAGCAGTGCGCTAAAAACAGGGAGCTAAAATATCTCATCTGAAGCCCCGTTTGGGGTCCCTGAACCACAGTTTGAGTAACACAGTAATTGGATGAAGAATTTAAAAAGCGTTAAAAATAAAAACAAAGAACTTTCTGAATAATAATAATAATAATGATAATTTTTGGTGTTTTTCTAGTGGAGGTTTAGGACTGTGGGTCCAGTCCTGCATGTCTGGATTTCTATTGTTGTGAGGACCCTCCATGACACAACCTGAACAACAAATCTCAATCTGCAGGCATGTCCTCACATGATCCAACAATCACACAGGTCTCCACAAAGATAGACATGTAAGAGCACAAGCACACACAGTGCAGTCCAGTGTAGCAGGGATTCATGGGACTTTCCCGTCTCCTAAAACAAGAGTCCTTTAAAACTCAGCACCAGCAGCGTCCTGGGAGACGGCATCCAGTGATGTAATCACTTTGGACACGTGATCCCTGAACATACGCACGGTTCAGAATCTGCTGACGAAGCCCCAGAAGGTGTAATGATCCTTCAGGAGCTGAATACTAAACAACGGGCCATCCTCGAAATGAGGTCCAGTAAAAAACACTCCACAAAAAACGTCCACGTGAAATCTTAAATCGAACACTTTGGAGCCAGAAAACTTTTTCTTTCATAAATACAGACATCCTGTCATTTGTTTGATACTGAAAAAATTGAAATGGATGCTGGGAAATGGAGTCTAATGACGTTAATACTGACAGGGAAACCTGTAGTGACCAAAAATATTAGTTTTATTCTGGTTTCTTCAAAGGTGGGAACTGATTATCAGTCTTTGTGAGTAAAAAAAATCCACAGTTATATCTGGTCAGGCTAGTGCCTCCTGTAGGTGTTAGGGGTTCAGCGCTTTGCACAAGGGCACTTCAGTAGGGTGGAGGAGGGAGTCAAAGCACCTGGCTGGCAGTCAAGTGCTAGAGGCGAGGCTCAGTGTGGAGAAGAAAGAGTTCGGTCAGCTGGTCTGGGTCGATGTCATACACTCCTAGAAGATGAAAGACAGGAAACGTCAAACGGTGCTGACTAGTGTAAAAATGTGGCAGTCAGCGCCCCCTACAGGCAGAACATCCTTCAATCCAAAGGGTTCATCCTCTGGGGATCAGGATAAACATCTGTACACTTCCACAAACTCTAAACACGTGGAGGAACAGTGAACTGACCGATGCTGGAGGTGTGCTGCAGCATAAACAATTATGTAATAGTTACAGTTTATGGGCAAGTGCCCTCTACTGGTCAAATGAATGGTGACAAAGTGCGGGGGGGTGGTGACAGGGTCAGAGTGTGCAGGAGGGGTGTCAGGGTGGGTGGACGGAAACCGTCGGACCGGCTCAGCACCACAGCTGGTTTTTGTTTTTCTAAGGACATTACCGACAATACAAAAAACTGTAGTTCTGTTTCATCAGGTTGTGTTCTGCGATAAAGTGACCCATGGAGATCAAACAGGTGCAAGGTGCACACTCAGGTTTAACGGGAAGGCAGGGTTCATCGCTGCTTCGATCGCTAACAGGAAGCTCGGGCTCAACCACACTGAGCTAAGGCTGCCAGCTGTCTATTCTGTTTTTAACCTACTCAGGGTTACTTCCTGTTTCGTTATAGGTACAGAAGATCTGCATACCACGGTACAGGAAACCATACAGTCCTGGACCCGACTAAATAATCAGTCCTTTACTCATCTTTTCTAAAAAGTGATTTTTAACAGCGGCTGCTGGAACATCTTCGCCTGTGATGCTAAATGAGCTGAAATGAAAAGAGAAGCTGAGCTGGTTTACCGGCTATAACAGGCTGTTCCTGCCGTTCATGTTTGGGCCTTTGGACCTCATCTGCTCCTGGACCGACCCAGACTGTAAAACACAACAACACTTCTTTACATAGCACACTCACATGCATCAAACACAGAAGACAACAATCATGATGAACTAAAATGACACAGTCACACCTTCTTTATAACCAATAAATCCGTCAAAGGTTTAAACAGGTGTAACACTGAACTGTATGTGGGTGTTCTCATCTATAACACAGAGTATATATTAAAATGCTGTTGCTCCAAACTGTAGGGGTTTACACCAGTAGAGGCTGCTGGTTCAGTTCCAGTAGAGGCACAATCCCAGTCTGGGGTCGACGGGCGACCCGCGGTAAAACTCGAACACGCTACGGTTCAAGTTACGACTGAAGTGCGACAGCTTCCATCATACCTGTAACTGGTTTCTGTTCAGAGTGATGGTTTCACACACGTCATTGTTCTGCTCAGTATTTTACTTTGTTCTCAAACGTCCCTGTTGTTACTTACCCATTTTTTTATGCGCTGATTTGTGATGTGCACACACACACACACACACACACACAAACACACGGCTGCATGGTGAGTAAACAGGTAGACAGGATTGTTACTGACCGGCTGCAGGCCTTCTGCCATCTCTCCAGAGCCGATGTGTGTGAGGTGGATGAAGTTAGTCGGTTCTCCGATCATGCTGCGATCAATCTTCCTCCTCTTCTTCTTCTATGATCATATAGACACACATTAGAGTCTCTGATGTGTGTTTGTCCTTCATAAACAGCTGATCATGGAGCTCCACAGGAAACATTTTCACTGCTATGCAGATGACACCCTTACTCGTGTACTTGGCGAGCACGGACTCGCGATTTGTACAATTGGAACACCAGCGTACTTGATGTCACAGCTCTGGAGCCTCTTAATTTAACTGTGAGTAATATGTTATGAAACTTAATTTTAATCACAGCCAAACCGGTTTACTCAGGAACAAATAAAACACTGAAATAAACCCGGAATAACCGTGCCCCGAATCGAATCACTGAATCGATTTGAAATCCAAGAAAGAAACACCAGAATTAGAGATTCAGATGATTTGATAAACTGATTATTTGCACACACACACACACACACACACACACACACGCACACACACAGGTGTGCACGCACACACACACACGCGTGCACGCACGCACACACACGCACGCACGCACGCACGCACACACACGCACGCACGCACGCACACACACGCACACACACACACACACACACACAGGTGTGCACGCACACACACACACACACAGGTGTGCACGCACACACACACGCACACACACACACACACACACACACACAGGTGTGCACGCACACACACACGCACACACACACACACACACACACACACACACAGGTGTGCACGCACACACACACGCACACACACACACACACACACACAGGTGTGCACGCACACACACACGCACACGCACACACACACACACAGGTGTGCACGCACACACACACACACACACACAGGTGTGCACGCACACACACACACACACAGGTGTGCACGCACACGCACACACACACAGGTGTGCACACACACACACACACGCAGGTGTGCACGCACGCACACGCAGGTGTGCACGCACGCACACACACAGGTGTGCACACACACACACACACAGGTGTGCACACACACACACACACACAGGTGTGCAGGCACACACACACACGCACACACACAGGTGTGCACGCACACACACACACGCGTGCACGCACGCACACACACGCACGCACGCACGCACGCACACACACGCACGCACGCACGCACACACACGCACACACACACACACACGCACACACACACACACACACGCACACGCACACACACACGCACACGCACACACACACACACAGGTGTGCACGCACACACACACACACACACACAGGTGTGCACGCACACACACACACACACAGGTGTGCACGCACACGCACACACACACAGGTGTGCACACACACACACACACGCAGGTGTGCACGCACGCACACGCAGGTGTGCACGCACGCACACACACAGGTGTGCACACACACACACACACACAGGTGTGCAGGCACACACACACACACACACACACAGGTGTGCACACACACACACACACACACAGGTGTAAACAGACGCGGGTCCCGCTCGGCCACGCTGCCCCCTCTGAACGTGAATCGTCGCCGCTCGGCTCGCGCGCCGCCTCCTCCGCGGGGGTGGCGGTCGTCATGGCAACGTCAGGAATAAAACAACTGCTCGGTTGACAAACTGGACGAGTCACGCTTGACTCAGCGGGAGGTTAAAATAACACCCGTCAATCATCCAATCAGTGCGAGGCGCACCGGGGTCCCTCCTACATCCTGCTCCACACCAGGGGACCCACATTCACTCCAGTACGTGCTGCTGCCATTAGAACAGAACAGCCCTTTATTAAATTGTCCGTTTTACAGGATTCTTGTATCTCCGTTGTTCAGGTTTCCTTTTGGTTTATAAAATAAAATAAATTACACACAGCAGTTTGTGCAATTCAGTTTTTTCCTTTGTCTTTTCATGTGTTTGTTACGTGGGCCTTCTGTGCGTGAGCAGCGACCAGCCATGTTTGCAGTGGTGTCTTTGGCGTCTCCCACAGACTTAAACACACGTCTGTGTTGTGTGTCTGTGCTCCTTCTGCAGGGTTGTAGGTACGTTGCATTTGTTTACAGGGTCACACATGTTTTTAATAAGATCCAAAGTCTGTGACAGAGATGTGAGTTTGCCTGTTTTAACTCCTGTCACATGACCTGACCTTCAAACAGCAGTGCAGACACGCTCACTTCAGTCCCAGACACCAGTGTGTGTCTCTGTGACAGTGTTGTGGTCTTTCCCTTGTGTGGAGGGCTCTCCTGCACACACCCTTCCTCTCTGCCTCAGGTTATTTCCATGACTCTAAAAACTTGTAATCAAAGCTTTTTCTTTATGTTTCTGAAACGTCAGAGATCCAATCAAAGTGCAGAAAATTGTAAATTTTTGTAGTAAATTGTAAATATTCTAAAACTTTTCTTCTGTCATTTAATGGTCGGGCATTGTACAGCTACAAGCATTTCACCCCCATGTCATACTGTGTATGGTTGTGTGTGTGTGACAAATAAAATTTGAATTTGAATTTGAATCTGAGCTGATGTAAGGTTTACAAACTGAGCACGCTCAGTGGCTTCACAGCTTCATTACGTAACCCTGAGACGCTGCCGAGCAAACAGCAGAAGAAGAAAACAAATCTCCTGGCAACGTCTGTGTTGAGCAGCTAAACACTACACCCACCCTCGTCATCGTCATCGTGTAATCAGTGAGTCAGAGCCGTCTGAGCTGGTGAAAGTCTGGAAGGATCATAGCCAGGATCAGCTCACAGACCTCCAACATGGCCGACATCATCCACTCGTCCTAAACAGGCCAAATGTAAAAGCTCCGCCCCAAAAAGACGAAAATGTAAAAACCTTAAAACAGGCGACGCGTTTGCTCGTTCGAGTGGAATTTACGCAGGACCTGATGGGTGAAATATGTGCAGTCAGCCTCAGACGTTACACAACATCTGTAGTGCTGACGACAAACTGAGCGTGCGCAGAAACAACCCCACTTCTCTTTGATTTAATGACGTCTACATTACTCACACCGTCACAACTTTATCACAAACAGCTGCACAAAGAGACGATGTGAAAATACGCACAATAACGATGAAATGTCCACCAAAACCTTCTATGATAAACTTTGTGCGGCTGGAGTTCAAACCTGCCCACTTTAACCTTACGCACACTTCCTGAGTGAAGTCAGCGCTGGCATCGGTGCGTCTCGCTGTGTTTATTAAAGGTGTATTGTTGCAGTGCCACAATGGAACAAACACAGAGCTAAAAATAGAGCCAGAGGAAGGAGGGAGGAGGAAGAGGAGGAGGCTCTCTGGGGAGAAAGGCCACAGCAGCACTTCCTCCCGTCACGGCAGCGTCGCTACCATCAGGAACCTTTTATTGGGTGTAACGTGGAGATCTGTGCTGATGTTTGCGTTCTGTTTATGTCACGTGAAGCAAAAAGAGAAGCGACGGCTGCAGAGGTCAGAGGTCACAGAGAAAAGGGAAGCTGTGCATATGTGTGTGTGGAGGCCACAGTAACTCTGAGGCCTCGTGGGGACATTTGTGGAAGAGCACACAAGCCCCGCCTTTACCTGTGCAGCGTCACGTTCAGGCACATAAACAACACCGATCACATAACTGTCCACTTCATTTACCTGCTAAGCATCAGCCATCGTTTTAGCTAGTCCAAGTTGGTAAATGGTAAATGGCCTGCATTTGTATAGCGCTTTTCTAGTCCATAGGACCCCAAAGCGCTTTACACTACATTCAGTCATTCACCCAGTCACACACACATTCACACACTGGTGATGGCAGCTACATTGTAGCCACAGCTGCCCTGGGGCGCACTGACAGAGGCGAGGCTGCCGGACAAAGGCGCCACCGGGCCCTCTGACCACCACCAGTAGGCAAACATGGGGTTAGTATCTTGCCCATTTGTATATTTGACATGCAGCCAGGAGGCAGCCTGGGATCGAACCACCGACCTTCTGATTAGTGGCTGACCTGCTCTGCCACCTGAGCTACAGCCACCCCGGTAGTTACCAGTTACCAGTTAACTTCAGCTTTGAAACATTGTATCCGCTAACATTAGCTAACATGATTAATTCTAATATTTGTACAAACTTAGAATCACATGCAGCATTTAAAGTTATCAAAAGACAGCACGTCTCACCGGCGGTGGTTTAGCTACCACGCAGCAGCCCATCTTGTGCCAGAAGTCGCTCATGCCGAGGCTCGGTCTGTCCAACGGCCGGACGCTGCTCTCTGCTGCTGCCCTGCAGGCCAGAGGAGGAACTACAGCCTGAGGGTAATCTTGGGGCATTCAGGCCAAAAACTTGATTGACGACAAAGCTCAGGTGCCTAAAACCCCCAAAATGCCGGCACAGGGTGGAGTCGGGATGTCCCCGATTAATTCAACGGCTCTTTAGCAGCTGAAGAAAAAAAAACAAAAACGTGTTTATTCTACAAATCTGGTGAAGAAAAAAAAAAAAAGGTCAAATCCAAAGTGTGGAGAGTTCAAAGCTGCACGTTCATGCACGATCTGTGGAGAGAGAAACGTTGATCTAATTAAATGACTACTATCATCATCACAGCTTTAACAGCTGGAAGTTCACAGTTTCCACCTTCACTTTACACCTAGCAACAAATTTATATCCAGCCTGCTTTATTTTGAAAATCCTATATGGATAGATTAAGTTAATAGAAACACCTGGACCGTGCTGGCTGTCAGACACCATCTGATTTATTTGTAGTTTTTAAAAAAATCTAAAAGTTTCACAAATATTGTCAGTTTGATTAAAACACAGTAACTAATCATGCTGAAAATACCCAAGAGTTGCACTTCAGTTATTAATGCTTACATAAAGGCTCTCCGAGCTCTGCAGGTTCAAACATGAACGGCTGACACTCTCAGCCAGCTTACAGCCTTCACATTTATTCTGCTGTGATTTCCTGTGAACTCTCACATGTCCTTACAGCAGCACCAATGCAGGGAAGCAACAGCAGATTTACACACAGCGATGAAATGACAGCGAGCCCAACATCTGAGACCCAAAAACCACAGAAAATTCCCCCAAACGTCCCCACATGGCAGGGAAACAGGAACGCAGTGAGACACCCAGCTACGTGGGAACCCTCAGAGACGTCAACAAGGCAAACACATCGAGCATGACTAAACACTGGGTGTGTCCAAACACACAGTTCTGCTGTGTGTGTGTGTTTCTGGGCGTTCTTCTCAAGCTGATCCTGAAACTTGACTCCAGCTGTTGATTAAATCACACAGTTCTGACCTTTGACCCCTCCGGTGGGACATTTAATAAGCGCTGCAGATCAGTGGAGACCGACGCTGAGGGAGCGCTCGTGCACTTTTATAATATATATTCTGACTTCTTACACACAGAACATGAAACAAATAAATGATTTCTACTTCATTTTTAGAGAATCTAGAAAAGTGTGGAAGCACTGTCAACACATCTATGCTGCAGCGAGCTCTGCGTGCTGGTTTTTAAGATTAATAAGACGTGTAAGCTCCTCCCACACCTTTCATGTGTGAGCTCATGAGCAGCACAGGCGTGAAACGCTGTTTTTACGTGGGCATGCGGCCCGATTCCACGCAGGACTGAATCGAGCGTCTGCTCTGGACTCGGTCCAGCACATTTCAGCAGACGATAAGGGAAGAATGTGGAGGCCAGGAACATGTAGCTTCACGCTCCACATCCACCCTGATCAGCAGCCAGGAATTCAGCCTGCGGCTCCGACTCCTGACGGAGGCCCAGAGAGGATGTCCTGCGCTCTGCTCTGTCAATCGAATCATCCTCTGTCACCTGACCTGCAGGATCAGAGCAATCACCTGAAGTTCAGCCTTCAGGTTGAACTCACTGTAATTCAGCTGTGAGCCGATGACCTGACGCGCTACATTTCCCTGTTAGGAGCTGCACTCAGACCTCTAGTAGGGCTGCCACGATTATGTCGTCTATTAAAATCGTCGTCGACTAATTTACGTCGTTTGAAGCTTTGTAAGATCCCAAAAGCCGCAGGAATAAGTAGCAGGATTTTTAAGAGTGCAATAACGGACTGAAACAGAAGATGGCAGCACTGCATGTACAAGGATGCCAGCTGCCGTTAAACCCCGAAGAAGAAGAAGAAGCTGTGTCCAAATTCAGGGGCTGCATCCTTTGAAGGCCTCATCTGTAGGCCGATTAAGTTACAGCGACACGGTAAAGACTGTCCAAATTCGAAGACTGCCCCATACGTGGCCAAAAAAATGCGTCCTTCATTTCCCCAGATTTGAAGGATGGGTCAGGTGTATACTTCGTGGCCCAACCTATCCCAGAATTCATAGCGCCCAGTTTCCAACAATGGCGGCAGCTAGTTAGTTTTAATATTACTCTTATTATTCTTTCTGGGTCACAAAATAAACGTTTAACATATGTTCAGGCGAGAATGTAGCTGTGTAAACCTCAAATATCTGCTCAGTTTATCAGGACACCGCATATTTTCAAAAGCGCTCCGACGTTTTCGGAGACGTCTGTTACCCACTAGCTCGTTAGCGAGCCGGGGGCTAGGCTCACTAGAGCCGTGAGAACAGCGGACTCCCGGCAAATCGTTTTCAAACCCACCGCCGTCTTTCGCTACTCAGGTTAAACATGATATATGAGTCACTTAGATAACTTAAAATGTTATTGTTTGGCTTTTTTCAGTGTTTTATTTGTTCCTGAGTAAATCGGTTTGGCTGAGATTAAAGTTATAGTTTTTACACAGCTGAATAAACCTCAAGCAGACAGCTGATTATCAGAAGTGTGAGATGCTGGAGAATTTACTCCGGTGTCCTGTTATATTTTAGATAGCAAGGAGTTTATTAAACTTCACCGAAACAATCTGCAAATTTCATTAAAATTGAATAAACTATCATCTTGTCTTTATTTTTAGTTAGCACAGACCTTACACACTTAAAGCTGCAAGCTAATGATAGTTATATAAGACCAGATGCTGCTGGTGCAATAAGCTGTACGTTTTACGTCCAATGGATGATGATCTGATTAGTCGACTAATCGCAAAAATAATCAGTGACTAGTCGACTATCAAAGTAATCGTTTGTGGCAGCCTTAACTCTGGATTGTTATGAGCTGGGAGAAAAACACAACTACAGCTGCTTTTTTTGTCACGTGTGACGTCTAAACACGTCGCTGAACCGAGGCGAACATTTGGGTTTCTGTCAATGAATGATGTGAAGTCGACAGCTTCATCCTGGGAAGTCTTATTCTTGTGCCTAAAATCAGAAGTCAGGCCTTTTCCTGCAGGAGTGATGTGAGCGGCGGAAAATGTGTAAACTGTGCGTTTGTGTTTGCTAGCAGGAGATCTGTCACGCCAACGCGAGGAGGAGGAACAGACTCTTCCTCCCTCGTCTGGCTGCAGGTGGTACGGGCCGGTCTGATTATAGGAAGTGAAACGAGTCTGTTTAACGAGTGTGCGAGGAAGTTTAAGGTGGAAGTGAACCAGAGATTTCATCTTTATCTGACATCAGGACAGTTTCATCTGTGAAAACACCAGAAACTAACCCGCAGACATCATGTGATTACCATCGTCGTCACAGCTGACCACCTGATCTGACCACCTGATGTGACATCAGCTGAGCGTTCATGAGCCAGGAGGCCGAATCAGCTGAAACAACAACAACAACAACAGCCCATTTGTCTGTGTGGGACGACGGCCTGCAGGTCACATGACTGCACTTTAGTCAGCTGACAGAGGAAGGCCTTTATTTAAACTCATCTGCTGAATGACCTCTGACCTTCATCAGCTTCTGCTTTTTCATCAGTAGAAGATTTTTTTAGACTTGTGTTTAGTTAATGTGACATTTTGACTGAACAATCTGCTGTAAACATCGTGCTGGACCTTTCTGCTTGAACTCCACAGAGAAGCTTCACAATCATCCCCCTGTTTCTGAACCTGCGTTTCAGCCTCTGAAACGAGCTCATTCAGCTCCTGTCTCTTTAAGATCTCCCTAGAGGCCCGTCTGATTGGCCATCTCCTGGAAGCTTGCTGAAGGGCAGCACCCAGAGCATGTGGCTGGAGCACATGCTCACTGTTTTCTGATAACGTACGATGACACAGAAAGGTGTGACATGCTGACATCACAACAGCGCTCAGCCTAACAGGGGTTATTTTCACACAGTAGACTCAGCATTGGACGCAAACCACAGCTAAACATACACGCTGGTCCTGAGCGAGTGTGGCTGACCCTGCCTGCAGTCTAACACTAACAGATGTTGGTCTTCTTTCTTTACCGTCATCCAGTCATTTCAGTCGTGCTTCTCCAACACGCTGACGACACACGACTCCATACTTCAGGTAAATTCTTAGATAACAGGCAGATTGAAGTGCTTTATTTTCTGCTTTCACTTCCTCCTTTCTAAACTGAGACACTGGCTTCCTGCTGATGCTTATCTCAGCTGATAAGAAGAAAAAACACGGTGCAGAGGAAGGTGACCATTTACACCGCTACGACAAAAACAGGGAAATAAATCAACGAGTCTGTTTGGAAACTAAAGTGAAAGTGATTCAGCACCACAAACACACCTGTGACACACCTGTGTGATCACGACAACATCACTCACACGTTTCAGTCCATGAAGAGCATAAAGGTGTCTGTAAGGTCAGAAAGCGCGCACACACACACACTGACACCTTTATGAAGTAATTGAGGGATTTTAAAGACACCTCTGTGCTGAACTGGGACCCAACAGAGTACCTTCAGTACTGCAGTAATATGGTCACATGTCCATCTACTCCTAATGAGCTGCTGATGGTTTGGAGACTCCTGCAAACTGAGCATGGCAACAGTCTAACCTAGTTAATGTAAAAGGCCGACTTCTCAGTTTCAGAGAAGACTCTTATACAGAGAGCAGCTCTGGTATTGACTCTGCAATAGTCGGCCTCATCACTGATGGGGACGACATGGAGTACAGAGGACTGACCCAAGACTGGTGCCAGCAGAACTACCTCCAGATCAACACTAATAAAACCAAGGAGCTGGTGGTAGACTTCCACAGGCACAAACATCCTCCACTGCAACCACTGAACATCCAAGGTATGGACATTGAGGCTGTGGACAGCTACAGGTACCTTGGTGTTCATCTGAACAACAAACTGGACTGGACTGATAATTCAGACGCCCTCTACAGGAAAGGGCAGAGGAGGCTGTACCTGCTGTGAAGACTCAGGTCGTTTGGAGTGAAGGGCCCACTCCTGAAGACCTTCTATGACTCTGTGGTGGCCTCAGCCATCTTTTATGGTGTGGTCTGCTGGGGCAGCAGCATCTCAGCCCGGGACAGGAAGAGACTGAACAGGCTGATCCACAGGATGCCCTCTGGACCCAGTGGAGGTGGTGAGTGACAGGAGAACGGTGGCTAAGCTGTCACCCCTGTTGGACAACATCTCCCACCCCATGCAGCAGACTGTGACAGCACTGAGCAGCTCCTTCAGTGGCTGCAGCACCCACGGTGTGGGATGGAGAGATTTCACAGGTCTTTCCTCCCCACGGCTGTCAGACTCCACAATAAAGACTCCAACAATCAAACATATCCACACATGTGCAATAACACTAAGTGCAATACTCTTTTCTGGCATCGTTGTATTTTTACTCAGTTATATATAGCATTTGTATTCTATTGTTATCCTATTGTATATTTTATTCTATTTTATTCTACTGTATATAGTATCTTATTCTGTACAGATGTGTACTGTATTTATTCTTATTGTATTCTAATTTTTGCCTCATAACTTTTGCACTGTTCACTTCCTGCTGTGACAAAACAAATTTCCCACGTGTGGGACTAATAAAGGTGATCTTATCTTCATCATCTGTATCGACGGCTGAGCTCAGCGATGATGCTGAGCGTCCTGACTCGTGCGCTGGAGTTCAGACAAACTGTTCAATTCTAATCCCACAGGTCACGTGAACAGATGCTCGCTCAGAGGAAAATGATGAGAGTAAGTGTGTATCATCGACATACGAACGGTGGGATGTATCATGATTCTTTCTGACAGTACTAATGCGAGCGTGTAAAGCTTTCACAGTAATGGGCCAGGACAAACCTGAGAAACCACAGAACTTTTTGTTAGTGCACATCTATGACTACTGCATGAAACATGAACACTTTGTCCCTATGATAAGAGCCAATCAGTCCTTATTACGAGGAGCTCAAAGGTTCATTCATCTGTTTGTAAAAACAGTTTTCAACTGTTTCACTGAGAAAAGAAGGATCACAGAGTCCGAATGGATCCAGGTGAATCCAGCACGTTTCAGACAAACAGACTAATAATAAAGCGTCTGCACTGATTTCATCACATAACCATGTTTTAATGAAACGCTGCTCGTTACTCCACATTCACGCTGACGACGTGTTGTTATGTAGATGATGAGATCTTCACAGTGACGAACTTTATTCTGAAATTGTTCCACAGTTTGTGTCACGTTAATCAATGAACCTGATTGGCTGGAGTTCTACTTTTCCAGCTTTTTGGTTTCCTGTCTCAAATTTTTGAGATCATCAAATTCAACACGAGCTCCTTTGCCTCTTGAAATAGTAAAAAGCAAAATCAAACCTTACACATTAAACATGAGTTTTCTGAGTTCTACTGTAAAGAAAACATATTTACGCAGCCAGCTCTGGTGGGGTTGTCTTACTTTGGACAAATAACACGTGTAAAAGTATGGATTACATCCACAATAATACTTTCACTCAAACCAAGAGAACAGCATTAATGGATCAGAATGTTGAGGTGCAGCGGCATGAAAGCCAGCATCCACCTGAGGAGGAACATGAACGCGTGTGAATTTTACATCGATTCTTCTTAGACAGCACGTGTGCTCGAGTGAAGGCGGCAACATGTTGTTTCAACAATACAACTCTGTGGCTGCTTTCACACCGTTCATACCACGGCGAGCGGCTTCAGGTCTGAATCACAGCAACACCGCTCGACCGACGTCTTCGTCTTCAACCTTCACACCGGCGCATTCGTTGTCGACCTTCACACCAGCGTCTTCGTCGTCCGGAGAGCAAAGCGTGAGCCACTCTGCCGTGTCTACTTTAAATCATTCAATGAAAAATAAAAGTGTCCAGATTCACATCCCTCAGCCACGTCTGTGGTGAGCCGTCGCTTCACATCAAACCAGATGTTTCTTACAGATGTTCATCCTACCGAGGTTTCAGCAGCTACAAAGAGTCGGTCATTAGAAGCTAAAGTTGGGTTGATTTGAAATCTCAGACATCAAACATGCTCTGTGTGCGATTATCGAGTGAAAGTGATAAATGATGCTAATCGCGAGCCTGACAAGGCTGCATTCCTCTCCCTGTAAGCAGCTGATGCTTATCAGCCAGTTCCACCTTTAATGTGACGAAGAGTTCAAAGACATTTTAAAGGAGGCACAACAAGAAGAACTAGTAAAAAACACTCGGTCTCGTATCGACCGACCGTCAGTTACACAACCTCTGAGCAGGATGTCGGTGTCCCAACACGTCCAGAGGAACAAGTCAGGTCAGCGTGCAGTCACGGTAATGTCAGAGGAGTGTTACGGGAACGTCACGTTAACCTCTTCAGCCCCGAGTGTAAAACACAAACAGCTCCAGATTTGATCACTGCAGATTCCTGAGCCTACAAACCAACTGTGACGACCAGGATAGCGCTCTGAGCCGTTCACCCATTCCTGTCCTCGCAAACAGAGACGGTCAGAGGTCAGAGTCCAGCCACCACACACTGCCCCGCGCCTCTGAATCACTTCCTGTTCCTCTGCAGGAAACACCCTACACTTACTGAGCCAGTTTTAAACAGACCTTCAGG